>NC_035436.2:125847191-126082971 GCF_002127325.2 Helianthus annuus
ACAACCATCGATCGCCTCCACCACTTTCATCAGCAGTCAGCATCACCTCTAAGTTCAGACCTCTAAGACTAAAGAGCTTGACCGGATATCAACTGGAAAACCTAGAATTATGAGTACATTATTCAACGGTGTAAATAAAAACAATATCTAATCATGTCCATAAAACAACTGTTTACCACGTTTAACCAAAGAAAACGAATAGTTGACCCGTTGTGCTACTAATACAAGATAACACAGTTATATAAACTCAAGTAGTGATTGCATCTATACAATTGACTATATGCTCACTCCATTCATTTTTAACCAGAGTCTATTTCCTCCACACCGAAAAGATGCATGATAATCACTAAATACACAAATTATTATTACGCTATGTTTCCAATTGCAAATAAACAAATCAAATATGGTTCAGTTAATTTAATAAACATCAACAAATAGATGGACAATTGCAAACGGATGGAAGGAACTGAAACTGAAAAAAAAAAAAAACAAAAAACGCAGTGATGAAGCAGGATAAATACTTTAGAGCCTTCACTAATTCATATCATAACACCATAGTAGCTTTGAAGTCCATGTATGCTTTTTTTTGCTTCATGTGTGAAAAGATTTTCTCATAATTATCAGTCTACAATAAAAATGGCATTATGGTTTGATTTTCTCATAATTATCCTCAACTTGATCACACCAAAGTCGATTCTAGTAACACTACACAAATAAACTGAAAAACCACATCCATTTTGTAGGGCTGTAAACGAACCAAACGTTCAGCAAACAGTCCGTGAACCGTTCGACGGGAAGCTCGTTTATGTTCGTTCGATAAGCTTAACAAACGAACACGAACAAAAAATTTCGTTCGATAAGCTTAACGAACGAACAAGAACAAAGGTCTCGTTCGTTCGACTGCGTTCGTGAACGTTCGGTAATATGTTCGTTTATGTTCGTTCGTGTTCGTTCGTTTATGTCTGTTCGTGTTCGGTTTTTTATGTTTATTTTTCTAAAAGTTTTCAATGTTTTATTAATTTTTTTACTTTCCACCATATGTATTATTTCCCTCTCTCTGGCCCTCTCCCTCTTTGATATCACGCTCCTTCATTCAGCCTATCTCCAATCGATTGAACCCAATATCATCCATCCCTTCAATCTTTAAATGGTAATATTTAACTACTTTCTTTGTGTACAATGTTTAAGATTAACGGTGCCTTTTTTAATTTTCAAAATTAATGTTCATTTGTGTTCGTTTGCGTTCGTGGTTAGTGTTCACGAACTGTTCGCGAACAACCAAAATTCCTTAACAAACGAACACGAACACAACTTCTGTTCGTCATGGGTTCGCGAACAGTTCACGAACATCCAAATTTCCTTAACGAACGAACACGAACATACCCTTGTTCGTGTTCGTTCGGTTCGTTTACAGCCCTACCATTTTGCATCAAAATCAAATGAAACTGAACTATACAATCAATGAGCTAATTTACCTTATAATCATTCTGTGAAAAACATAGAGAATGGCAAATAATCGTTTTATGAAAAGCATCAGTGAATGGCGAAGCTTCCTTACATGAAAAAAAAAAAACAGAGAAATGAATGCTTTCCTACTTTCACTTTATATAAATAAGTCCAATTAACCTACTCTGATTATCCAACAAATCTTATGAGGAAAATGATTAAACCACAAAAAAATATTAAAAAATAACTGATTTCAGTTTCAGTATGAATATACTACAAGTTCACTTGATCGTAACATAATCAAACCACCAACAATTGAAAGACAAATTACCTGAAGCGTGAAGAGTGACAAGATGAAATGATACAGGCGGTGAGCGGAGTTCTTATCACCGAAAACTGGCTGGAATCCGCTATCCAGGTCCACTTGTCATCCCCTAACCTGAAATCAAAAGCCATAATTGCTGCAGTTAATTGGTTTACAGTTTAAAATTTCTACACGGAAGATAAAAAGCATCAGACTTAAAGTTACAAAAAAGGCAATATAGAAGACTGAACAAAGATAAAAAATACAAAAAAAAAGTGAAGAGAAAAGCTAACCATTAGCCATATCAATAGATTTTGCATGCTCTTGAAGTTCATCCTACATATCTGCAAGGATAATTAACATCATATACATTTTAGTAAAGTTAATACTATATACATGCATACTTGTATAAATATATATAGTCACTAAAAAGAATAGTACAAAGGTAAAAAAAAAAACGAATTTTTAACTCTAATCATTACTTGGTCATGATCTTAAAATAAAAAATCCTGATTTTAACACATTCCAAGTCCTCAAGTTGCATCGCTACTTATACAGTTCCATATAGTGGTGAGCACGGTACCGGTACCGAACCGGTACCGCTACCGAAAATACCGGTACCGAAATTAGTTAATAGGCGAACCTTAGGAGCAATCAACATTGGTACCGTCACAACCATCGATCGCCTCCACCACTTTCATCAGCAGTCAGCATCACCTCTAAGTTCAGACCTCCAAGACTAAAGAGCTTGACCGGATATCAACCGGAAAACCTAGAATTCTGAGTACATTATTCAACGGTGTAAATAAAAACAATATCTAATCATGTCCATAAAACAACTGTTTACACGTTTAACCAAAGAAAACTAATAGTTGACCCGTTGTGCTACTAATACAAGATAATACAGTTATATAAACTCAAGTAGTGATTGCATCTATACAATTGACTATATGCTCACTCCATTTATTTTCAACCAGAGTCTATTTCCTCCGCACCGAAAAGATGCATGATATTCACTAAATATACAAATTATTATTACGCTATGTTTCCAATTGCAAACAAACAAATCAAATATGGTTCAGTTAATTTAATAAACATCAACAAACAGATGGACAATTGCAAACGGATGGAAGGAACTGAAACTGAAAAAAAAAACAAAAAACGCAGTGATGAAGCAGGATAAATACTTTAGAGCCTTCACTTATTCATATCATAACACCATAGTAGCTTTGAAGTCCATGTATGCTTTTTTTGCTTCATGTGTGAAAAGATTTTCTCATAATTATCAGTCTACAATAAAAATGGCATTATGGTTTGATTGGAGTACTTGTTAAAAACACATGAATATATGTTTATAGACTACACAACGATCAAAATCGAGCCGACTAACTAACCTAGGCGGAATCAGATACTAAGAGCAGAATCAAGTCACTGAAGTAGATTCAAACAACATCAGTTTCAGTTTCAGTATCAATTTAACATAAGAACATTCAAGAGCTTAAAAAAATAAACAAAATACATGATCAAATATGTTTTCCACTTAAAAGTAAATTCTCTAACATTGAACTTTTCATCTATTTTGATAGTAAAATCACACTGATATACCAATAGAACACATCGAATAAGATATAAACTGGAAACAAAAGTCAACAATTTATGAAATAAACCCCAAATACGAACCTGTTTAAAAAATTTTAAGGGCTTGAGAAACCATTACTCTGTTTCGCTGCAGTTTCTTTTCATCTTTGAACTGAAATAACCAAATACCATGAAATCGATGGATGGAATAGAGGTAAAGTGAAAAAAAAAACATAAACACAAACATACCTTGATTGACTTCGAGATAATCGATTATCTTCCCAAATGAGAAGTATACCCTTTTGATTGACGAACCAGATTCATACATTAAAAAGAAGGAGATATCGGAATCAATACCGTCGATGATGACTATTGTCTATTGGAGATTGATTATACCTCTCCGCAAAGGATCAATTGAAAGAGTCAGGAAAGGAATCGCCGATTAGGGTTGCTGAGTAGAGGAATCGCCGATTAGGGATTAGGGTTTTGGAGGAATCGTTTGCTGAGTAGAGGAATCGTTTGAGAGAATGAGAGAGAGAGTTGAGACAAAACGTATGATAGAAGCCAAGTTATATCCTCTCATTCTGAGTGTGTTTGATTGAGATGATGAATGATGAGAGATGAGAGAGAATGAGAGAGAAAGCGTACATGAGAAGCTTTCTCCAATCATGCCGCATGAGCTATGCCACTTGTCCTATTATTTGAGATTTGCCACATCATTGTCTATGTGGCTGCTTAGTTGGCATTAACCAGAGAGTGACATGTGTCCCCCAATGATTTGCTTTATTAGAGATATAGATATAGATACATTCAAATTTAAAATATATCTAGATAAATAGCTAGCTGAATAACGAAGGAAGTGAGAGATCAGAACCAACAAATTTACTGCTGTGAACAGAGGCAAAAAATTAGGTGTATTATAGAAACAAAGGAAATATATACTAATTTTACTTAAACATTTTGATATTAAATGAAAATAATCAGAAGATAGTCCTAAGTTACATGCGAAACAAGACCAGCCATGAAGATATAGCATTGTCATTTCTGGCATGTTTCTCTTGCTAAACTTACAATTATGTTAATAAAATGTCTAGAAACCAAAAAATAAATATATATAATACATGTACCTCGTGTAAACCTCTATATATCATACATTTTATTGGCTTCAAGAAACCTAATGTAAGTAAAGGCTGCACCACTTCTTCGGGAAAAAACTTTTGCAACAAATAACCATTTATCACGATCACTAGTGCAGCCATGGGTAATGAGACTGTCTATAAACTTTTTATTTTATTTTCTTAATGCTTAAGGATTTGTGTAAAGATGTGATATGTTAATGCTTTGCAAATGATGCACAAGATTAGAGGTGCAGTTTTTGTTTTATTTATTTGTTTATAGGTAAATGGCTATCTTCATAACTATGGCTAAAGATTCTACAGGTCTGGAACCAAACCTTCCAAAGGGGTTCAATTGAACCAGATTCAGAGTTCACCCATTAGTTTTTGAATCACTTTTCAACATATCAACCACCACACCAAGCATATATGTACAACTCAAGGAGCAGCCCCTAACACTAGGTATACTTGTAGAAAGGAACAATCATAATGTTTAAATTCTACACAAAAGAGGCAATGCAAGTAGATACAACCCAAGAAACTAAAGGGATTTATTTATACACTGTAAAAGGAAGATTATCCCACAAAAACAATTATTATCTAATAAGTTTGATGAAAATTCTGCTTCCATCGCTTGATGCTCCGACTCCAAACATGTCACAATAGGTTTCGATCAAAGTAGACGAAGGGGTATGGTCCCAAATCCTGCGCCGGCCACATGAGCTATCCTCAGGTCCGCGCGAGACCATACTCAAAGTAAGCCAAAATGATGACTTTCCCGACCTTGCGTTGAGTACAAGGGTGTGTCCCAAGTCGCGCACGAGGTCAGGATCAGGATAAGACCATTTCTGGCACTTAGCTCCTTTGACAAAAGACGTGGCTTCCTTGACCTTGCGCCGACTGCAAGGGATGTATCCAAGTCGCGCGGGGGCAAGAAGCGCAGGGTAACATCAGACAAGTACAGAAGGTACGAGTGGCAGAGCAGTGGGCCAATAGGCGCTCGACAGGCTGTATCGGATCATGCTGCACGATGAACAATCGTGTACGGACAAGAAGTACACAAGGACACATACCTGACACAAATCAGCTTGCGCCGACCACTGCTCCATGATCTCCACATCTCCACTTAATTGCTGATGACAGACTAGACAACAAGGACAGTCATCAGGACACGTGGATCCATTCAACATGCGCCAACTACCCTCTCGCCTGGAATCACTAACGGTCGTGGCAGAGGAGACATAATGGATATTCCTTGTTGTCGATCTCAGGCCCAAGCAGGGGCGAACCCACATAGAGTGGGTTGAGGTCCCTAGACCCCAATGTCTTTTAAAAAATTAGTAGAACGATATATGAAATTTTATAAGGACCCCATAAATACTACTAGGTGGACGCCATATAAAGAAAAGGAAAGCTGGTGTAGTGGTAAATCCTCCTCTTTACCAACAAGAGGTCATAGGTTCAATCCTTGTATAGCTTGTTTTTTCTATTTTTTTTTAAATTTAATTCAGACCTTGCTCTGACCCGACCCGAACAAGAACCGACCCAAAATTTTTAACGTTTAGTTATGAAAATTTTGAACACCGAAAAAATGGACCCCATTAAAAAAATCCTGGATCCGCCACTGGGCCCAAGGCCCATAAGCCCATCTCCTTCACAAATCACCTCGGATATTTTATGTTTTGTCTATGTTGTTTTAATTGTATAGTAATTAAAAGCATTGTGTTTTATAGTAAAACACCATGAACATATATAAGAAACCATAACATTGCAAAATACCATTGAATTCAGCAAACTACTTACAATAAAACACCATGAACATATATAAGACACCGTAACATTGCAAATATTATTGAGTTCAGCAAACTATCATTTTCTTATATAAAAACACCATGAAACTAAAATAAAATACTATAGAAAACAAGACAGCATACAAGTATACAATGACACCATTCCATTAGCAATAAAAATATATAATTATTTTCAACGAGCTAACTTTTACTTTTATAAGAAACCATAATCTGTTTTGAATTCCAAAAATAAAACATCATAGAAAACGAGATTGAATGTAAATGGTATTTGCAATGTTATGGTGTCTTATATACGTTTATGGTGTTTTACTGTAAAACACAACAGCTTGAATCACTATACAGTTAAAAAACAAAGACAAAACACCATGGATTAAAACATCCGATCGAAACGTATTTTTTCTCTATATAAGTATATTAATATGGTACTCATATTAAAGATAAAAAACATATTTGTTGATTGATCTGTTTAATTAAATAAGTTAAATTGAGAAACCGGAATACAACCTGTTTAATAAAGTGGGTCAACCAAACATGACCCGTTTATTATAATAGGATAGATGTGACAACTTCAAACTTGATTATTTTCGTGTTCGTATCATGTTTTGGGTCTTACCAATGATCAATCAATTAACAAAACAAACGTGCTTTTTTTGGTTTCTTAATAATGTTTATATGAATTTCCATCCAATTAAATGGGGTAGAAAATCACCGAACTAATGATATATCTTTTCAAGTTATAGTTTAGTAAGACCACAAGTAGTGGCACTTGTTTTGGACGTGCTTTGGTTCAACTCCCCCCCCCCCCCCCCTCCCCCACGCCATTTAGACGGCCCCCCTGGGCTTTTTTTTGGTAAAAAATCGTTGCAGCGTTTTATTTTCCACGCCGGATCTATTTTTGAAGTGGCCAATCACCTGTTTCCATGCCTTTTTTTGTCAAATAACATTTTTATGGTTTTTTTTTAATTTTTAATTCTATCACACCATAATGCCCAAATCTCCACCACACCCATTTTAGAAAACGTCCCATAACGTCCCATTGCTGACTAAGCTGGCACATGGCGTAAAACGCCCAAGGGTAAGGGCATTGGTGCATTACCACTACACATGTTCTAACCGTTTATCTACTATAGCATTGGAAATAAAACATATCACAAAAAAAAAAAAAAAAAAAAAAGGTTACATTTCAAGAAAATTGCGTTTTCTTTGAAAAATAATTTCATGCACAAACATAAAGCAGATACGTACGTAATTTCACTTACTTAAATAAAACATAAGTCGTTTTTCTTTAATTACACACACCCACTAAACCATCTCTTAATTATAGGTAAAAGTTATTTTGGAGTATAAAACGATAAATGCATTTTTTTGTAGTTTGATGACATTCAAAATTTCAAAATTAATTCATTAATAATTAATACCTTTTCCGCATTCCAATTCACACAGGATGTTGAAATTTTTCAGTATTACAAGTTACACATCGAAAACCTTTCTTCACAAGGTAACCAAACTACCAGACTACCATTTTTTTTATTCACATTATAACTTCTAACACTATGTGTACTGGAGTCTTATATTGCGCCACAGCCTTGAAAACGCCCCATAGCGGTCGCCGCTCGGGCACACCGCCCCTCGGGCGCTATGGCTTTGGATTGTCAATGCTCGCGATAGACATAACGGATGAAAATTGGTTGGGGATTGTGAATGTTACCATTCAACGGTAATATTCTAAAATATTATTTTTTAAACAATTTAAATAGATAAACCTTTCATCCCCTTATTTTTATACCAATCTCTCTACCATCATTCTTCACTCCATATTTTATAAAAAAAAAAAAAAAAAAAACTCAAGATTTTTATACCACTCTCTACCATGTATCCCTACAACCGGGGTTTCGTTCCTCCTCGATCAAGCGGCCGGCAACTCGAACCAAACCAACGCTCCTAACCAACCCGTTGTTCCAGTTCCCAACCCACCAACCGCCTATGGAACCGGGTATAATCACAACCAAACCGGGTTCATGAACCAACCCCTCTCATGGGACCCAAATCAATACGGTTGGAATACAAACTTCAACGTGGGAGGTTACGACTCATCACAAGGTTTTGGCTCGTCACAAAAGGAGCCCGACTTCGTCTCGGAGACAAACGGAGACAAAACTGGATGGGAGGAGCCGGAGACACAAACGGAGACACCACCAAACCAAATAGAATAAACAAGTGTCACATAAAAAGAAAAACAACCAAGATCCGGGCGAAAAAAAACGTGCAACGATGGGATGATGAAGAGGTGTACGCGTTAGCCCAAGCTTGGGTCGACGTATCGGAGGATCCCGATATTTGTAAGATTTTTTATTTTTATTTTTTAATTTATACATAAAATTTGTTTGTTAAAAATTGTACTTATTTTTTATCTTTTTTTTATACCAAACAACCAAAATAAAATTGAGTTTTGGAAACGAATCCGAGCACTCTTTTTTGGTCTCGTCGGCAGGGAAACATTACCGGCAACCGGATCCAATATCGGGCAAGTGCACCGATATCAACAACAAATGCACAAGATTTTAATCGTTTTATCAATATCAAAGAAACGGTTGGAAAAGCGACGAGAGCAATGAGAATATAATGCAGTCGACTTTAATATAATATCAGGCGGCACGAGGGAATTTCCCATACTTGAGGGTTTGGAAGCTTCTTCGTAATAGCTCTAAATTAGTCAACATCCCTACGACGGTAGGAACTTCTTCCGCTAGGTCGGGAAATGGAAGGCCGGCAAAGAAGTCAAAAACCTCCGAGTCGGTTGAACCCGAAACGCCAACGTCCGATGCTCAAAACATCCACCTAAACGATTTTAATACGTTATTTCTGGAGGGAGGAAGGGGCGGATGAGCAAGAGGTAGAGCTACCACGACCTCCCGGTAGAAGAAGCGATGCAAAATCGAGGCGATTGGAGTCATCATCGGGGGATCCGACTTGAGTCAAGTGTTTTATGAGATGAACCAACGCCTTTAAGACACACGCGACTTTGAGGCTCAACGTATGCAAGAGAACCGGTAAGTGGTCGAGTTCATTAGGGATAGACAATTTGAGAGAGACTTTGAGTTTTACTTTAAGCCGCACAACCATCTAACTGGAAAGAAGTTGGAACTTGCTTTTAAACGGAAGGCCATTATCGAAAAAATATGGACTTTGTGTTTTAGAGTGTTTTATTACTGTAATGCGTTTTTTAATTTAATGAAATGTTACTTGTTTTTTATTTTTATAAATTTAGAGATGAAATAAAAAATTAAAAAAAAAATAATAGTGATTGATAAGGGAGTTGTGGGACTCTATTCACTACACATCCATGTTATATAACCCTCACATTTCACTTTTTTACTATTTGTCAAATAACCCTAAAGCGGCTTGCGAGTCCTTATGACTACAGGTGCCCATAATTATTTATTCATACAAAATTTGTATGTAATATTTCATTCAGCTAAATATAATATACAAAATACAAACCCAATCACCTATAAAGAATAAAGAATCATACCCACAATTGGCAAAGAATAAAGAATTATACAATCACATGTTAAGCAATATAACAGGATGATTGGAACTATAAAGATCAAGAGTTGAACCGTCTTTTGAAGCAGAAAATATGGTGATGGTGTTGATGCTGTTGAAGATCCTGATGAATCATGGTTTGAATATTGCAGAAGTGTTTTACATGGCAAGGGATATTAATGGGACCTTGATTATGATACCCATACTCAAGTTCAGCTTTCTTCAAGAGCTCCATGAACAATGGATGATTGAGGTACATAACTGGTATTATGAACCTTTTCTTTTCTTCATCTTCATGTCCCACCATCACTGCCATGCACCCTTTTGGTATCTTCATCTTACCATCATCATCTTCCTTCATCTTATGATAATGATGATGATGATGATGATGGTGACGGTGGAAGATCAAGAAATGTTCTCCAATACCCATGATCAAGATTCAAGAAAAGAGAACGACCAAGGATCCGACGATGAAATTGTGAATAGAAAGAGTATTAAAAGAGATTCTGTTGGGATGTTGATCATCACAACATGAGTGACTGTTTTTACTTTGTTTTGTTTTCTTGAGAGTTGAGAATGAATATGCACATGCAGTATGTATATATAGGGGGGAGTAAGGGCGAAAGTGTAATTTTACAAAATAAAAAAAAAGGTGGAGGGTGACTGATTCTAAGATGGTATTTGACATTAGAGTTTAGATTATATGTAAAGGGAGGAAATGGGTCGGGTTGTAACTGGTCAAGGAGCCGACCCACCGGGTGTGTAGTTGTATCATATTTGGTTTTATATATATTTCAAACATTGGACACTGTAAAAGTCAAAAAAGTGTTTTTCTTTGACTTCCATTACAATTTGCTAATTGGAAAATTGTTATATCTAACATCAACTTGTCTTGATTTATTTATAAAAAATTGTTTTATAATTATTCGGTTTTTGATATCCCAAAAGTAATCATGCGGCACATGTTATATGTTCCATACCACACGGAAACTGGACTAGTCTTATGTGTAGGGCCGTTAATTCGGTAGTTCTATTTTTTGCTTGCTAGTTTCCTTTTTTGTTTTCCTAGTGTTATCATTTTGGTAAGTGCATGCAAGTACGGGTGTAGTAACAAAGCTTGAGATTTCTGACGAAGGGTCAAAAACGTATATACTCTTGACAAGTAAAGAGATAAAAGGTTTAATTGTATTGAAAATATTGCTCTGTGTATTGATTTACATTGAGGAAAACCATCGAACTTATACAAGATTTCAAGATGAAATAAAAGGAAACACAATAAAGTTTGGGCTGGAAATATGGTTGGTTATGAGCTGGCGGATCCATTATTTTGGGAGATGATGTTGCTTAATTTTGACTGGTCCCTAAAATTTCTTTCTTCTAACACTCCCCCTCAAGTTGAATAGTGGGATCTCCAAAATTCAACTTGTCCAAATAATTATTTAAGATTCTGCTTCCGACAGCTTTGGTTAAAATGTCTGCCAGTTGGTCTTCAGATCGGACAGATGGAAGTTTAATGATACTAGCTTCAAATTTTTCTTTGATGAAATGCATGTCCACCTCTATGTGCTTTGTTCGATCATGTTGTATGGGGTTTTCTGAGATTTGAATTGCAGCTTCATTGTCACACATGATCTTGATTGTTTCTTTTGGAGGGAACCCAATTTCAGTTAGAAGTTTTCGTATCCATAAGACTTCTGCCAATCTGTCACACCCTGGCTTTGCGGAAGCGTGGGTTAATTTGGTGTGACTTCTTAATACCATAGCTTAATCACAACAAATCTATATGAATTAAAAACCATGCAGATCATCCATTGATTCATGTTTTAAAATAAAAGTAACACAACATTGTCTTAAAGCGTTGACACATGCAACGAAAATTACAACCTAATAACATAAAAACATTGTTCTTAAGACGCAACCACAAACATAAGATAAACACCGTTTAAGACTTGCGACTCGTCCAGGTAAAAGTCGCAATCCCTAAACGTGGATGATCCCATAACTCTAACGCAGCGCGAAAACGTAGCATACCGTGCCAGATCCTTAGTTCCCTGAAATACATGTAAATTGGAAAAATCAACAAAAATTGTTGAGCGAGTTCATGTGTAGTGAGTAAGTAAAACCTTTGTATGTATAAAAACCCTGGTATGTAGCAAATAAGGAAATAAAGAGATCACCAATGGTTTGCAAAGCCATTGATATGTGTGATGTGCAGTAGGAAGACTCAAACCTAGCAGATTTTTGCGTTGGGTACAAAGTCACCCTGAGGTCCGTACTGTTGGGCCTGGGGCTGGGCTCGCTACACCCAGATAGATCTACCGCTACTGTCCCTCGGTCCTACCATGAGGACTAATGGCCTTCAGTTCCCGCCTACCCACTCACATGATCTAAGTAGTAACCCTCCTTACGCTAATCATACCATGTGTAAAAGTACTTGTAAACATAGTAACATGTATTTCACCCCCGAAGTATAAAACTGAAAACAGTTAAGAGAAAAGGGGGACATGAACTCACAGAAGTGCGTCTCTAACAAGAAATCTCCGGGTCAACCTGCTGTGCGACGACCTACACGTACTAACTCTTATTAGACGAACGGCCGTGCCTTAGCTTAAGGTTTAAGTTTTTGAGAAATAGTTAGGCAACTATTTCGTAATTACACTTCGTAATTATTTGGTAAATATATTCCTTCCCAAGGATGGGGGTTTTAATACATGAGCGTTTTCTTGTAATTCCAAAAATATATTATTAAGTCTCACTTAAAATATATTCTAATTCTTTCTCCAAAATATAAATATTTTTCCCAAAAATATTATATTTTATTCCATATATTTTACCCAAAATAATACTTATAACAAAATACGCATTTAAGTGTATTTTCTGAAAATACGTAGGTTACAGTTACAGTTCGGGTGGTAATAATAATAATAATACCGGTGTAACTTAAATATTATGAAGGCGTTCGTATTATTTTGGAATCGTTACTTTTTAGTGTATACGAGTTATATTATTTTTACTCTAAAAATAATATTTGTATAGTTCACAAAATAGTCATAAAAATCACACAAGTGTTACTATGAAAAATATATATTTCTAAATATATATTTTAGCAAGTTTTATTTGTGAAAATCCCACCTCCGATCCTGAGAAGTTTTGTAATAAAATTATGGCGAAAGTTATTTGGGAAAACAAGTTAGAAAAATATATTCATAACACTTGTTGTAAAATATTTTCCAAGTGTTATATTTCTAGAAAAATTTCTCCAGAGTTTCCTCTGTAACTGGAGGTGGCCACGCTTTCTAGCGTATCATTTTCTTTTCAAAATTTAACCAACAATGTTCCCAACATCAACAAATAATATTTCAACATCAAACTAGTCAAAAATACACATAAATCGCAAACACATGAACTTGTAGGTTAGGTAAAAATGTGTAGTAACTTTTTAACACCTTTAGTGGATCTTTCCATTTCTAAAAATAAAATCATTTCCTTGAAAACCTTATTTTTAAAGAATATGAAGTTTTACAACTTCTATTCGGTATTTACAAAAATATTTCTTGGTTAAATCCTTTCGTTACACAAGTGTCTACACACTTGTGTGTTCGCAAAATCACTTTTAGTTTATGAAAGATCCGGCTTAAAAATATGATTTCATCTTACACTTGGTACTTTGAAAATACCACTCGTAGATCTTTAGATCTACTAGTGTAGAACTTCATTTTACAAGAAAAATCACTTTTACACAAGTTCATGTTAACATGTAGTAGTGTTCATCATCTAGTCCTTTTCATACTTTACATACACTAGTTCATGTTCTATGTACACGACTTAGCCGGGTTAGATGACGATCCGAACTACTACTAACATCAAACAACACTAAATAATCATAACAAAACAAGTTTAACAAGTTTTACACCATTACTTTCCTTTTATCCATCAAGTTCATCATTTTAGTAGACTTTTAGTTGGTGATCTTTAGTGTTCATGATTTTCAACCGACAAATCTCTTATTAACCACTCTAGACAAGATCAAGAAGGTGATTAGAAGCACTTACAACTAGCTCGAGGCTAGGGAAGAAACTAGGTGAAAAACGGGTGGTTAATAGCAACGTAGTGAGGTCCTTGTGTTCCCGAGTGCACCGAGCTTCCTTATGCGTGATCCTTCACACTTGTATGAGCTTGGAATAGCTTGAATGAAATTGAAAAGTGGTGATGGACGGGGCTTGGATCTCGGCCGAAAGTTCAAGAGGGAGAGAGAGTGGAGTTGATTTTTGTGAAGTGAATAATGTTAAGTGTTTACCCCTTGATCCATTTTATAGACCATCCATCATACTTAACCTTTGGTCAATGTGTTTAGTAGATATTAAGCACAAGAATAAAATATTCAAAGTTGTGTAAGGATATGTCCTCTAAGGGACCGAATTCGTTAGGGGAAAAGGGGGTTTGGGTTGGTTTCTAACTAGATGATTAGTATCTAGTTTGTTAATTAGGTAATTAAATTAATTATTAGAGTGTTATATAATATAACGGGTGTTAGGTTATTCGGGGACCCTAACTGGCTCAGAAAAAGAAAAACAGTGTTAATGACAATATTTTTATGTTCCGGGTTAAGTCCGGTTGTTCGGTTGGATACTGATCCGTTAAAGTGCTTAATAAGCATTTAAAGTGTCGTTAATATTATTTTTAGTGACACAAAGAATTCCCGACACTTTGGAAAGTGTCTAGTATTATTTTCCCATGTTTTTGCACTTTACTAGTTTGCTAAAATGCTGAATTTTTATATTAAAGTGTAGAATTTGTGTTTAGATTATGTTTTAGGCACATCCGGTCACTATAACTATCACCTAGTGACGCAGTTCTACATCCCTCATTTCCCTACACTCTCTATTAGTGTAGTAAACTATCTCTGGCTCATACAGGCCTTAGAGGCAGTGTCTGCCTGATGTTGGCTATATCAGCATGTTTAATGGGTTATCCGTTCATTGTGCTACTGTGCTTTTGTGCATCAAGTTCGTCACTAAAGTTCTGTATGTAAATAATGGAGTGACAAGTAAATAAAGTATGATGCATGTAAGTGTACGTATCAGAATTCATGTAGCAGTTTATTCACAATGTAAGCAAGCACAGTATTTAAGCAGTAATTAAATATTAATTAAGTCGTACGGATACTTGATTTGGTGAGGGTTGTCACATTCTCCCCCCGTTAGAAAAATTTCGTCCCGAAATTTTAAGTTCTGCTTCTAGTTGCAGGGTTCTTGGGAAATAAGTGGGGGTATTTCTCTTTCATCCGGTCCTCACGCTCCCAAGTGTATTCAGGACCATGTCTTGCATTCCAACGAACCTTGACGAGCTTGACACTGCTCCGGCGGGTTTTGTTTACTTTCCAATCCGTAACCTCAACCGGTTCTTCGACAAAGTGGAGTGTGTCGTCAATATGAATCTCGTCTGCGGGAATGACAACAGTATCTTGCGTTGGACTCTTCTTTAGATTTGATACATGAAATGTATCGTGATCACCATTTAGTTCGTCAGGTAAGTCCAGCTTGTACGCTACTAACCCAACTCTTTTTAGAATCTTGAATGGACCAATATATCGCGGGTTCAACTTTCCACGCTTCTCGAAGCGTGCCACACCCTTCCAGGGTGATACCTTCAACAATACCATATCACCTACCTCGAACTCTAGAGGTTTCTTCTTCGGTCCGCATAACATTTCTGACGATCGCGAGCCGCCTTGATGCGATCTCGGATCTGTGCAATCTTATTTGTGGTTTCCTGGACCACATCAGGACCAACCAGTTGTTTATCACCTGCATCAGACCAACAGAGCGGTGTTCTGCACTTGCGGCCATATAGAGCTTCAAATGGCGCGGCACCAATACTGGTGTGGTAGCTGTTGTTGTATGAAAATTCGACCAATGGCAAATGTTTATCCCAGCTACCGCCCAAATTCATAACGCATGCTCTCAGCATATCTTCCAATGTCTGTATCGTTCGTTCGCTTTGTCCATCGGTCTGTGGGTGAAATGCAGTGTTCAGATTCAATTATGAGCCAAAAGCTTCTTGGAAAGACTGCTAAATCCTTGACACAAACCTTCCGTCTCTATCAGAGATGATTGAGAGAGGCACTCCATGGCGTGTAACGATTTCTCTCATGTAAATTTCAGCCAATTTGCTCGTGTTATCTTTTTTCCCTGATAGGTAAGAAGTGCGCAGATCTTGTTAATCGGTCCACTATTACCCAAATAGTGTCATGACCTCTTGGCGTTCTTGGCAACTTTGTAATAAAATCCATGGAAATTTGTTCCCACTTCCATTTGGAAATCCCAGGTTGTTGCAGAAGTCCTGAAGGCTTCTGGTATTCAGCTTTAACCTTAGCACATGTTAAACATTTGCTCACATAAACAGCAATGTCGCCTTTCATCCTAGGCCACCAATAGTAATCTTTAAGATCCTGGTACATCTTATCCGCTCCTGGATGGATAGAGTACCGTGATTTGTGTGCCTCATCAAAAATAACTTTTCTCAAACCACCAAACAGAGGAACCCAAATCCTTTTCATAAAACATAACGTTCCTTCCCCGTTTGGCACTAATTGCTTCTCCATCCCACGGAGATATTCTGCTTCGATGTTTCTTTCTTTCAACGCCTCTTTCTGCACGGCGCGAATGCGCAAGGAAAGATCTGTTTGGATGATCATCTCCAAAGCCCTAACCCTTATGGGCTTGATCCTTTCTTTTCGACTTAGGGCATCGGCGACCACATTCGCCTTCCCTGGATGATACTTTATCTCGCAGTCGTAACCGTTCAGCAACTCGACCCAACACCTTTGTCTCATGTTCAGCTCTTTCTGGTCGAATATGTGCTGCAGACTCTTATGATCTGTGAAGATTGTACATTTCGTACCATATAGGTAGTGTCTCCAGATCTTAACGCAAATATCACTGCGCCGAGTTCCAAATCATGTGTGGTATAATTCTTTTCATGTACCTTCAGTTGGCGCGAGGCGTAAGCTATAACTTTCTGGCGTTGCATCAACACGCAACCCAATCCTTGACGCGAAGCGTCGCAATATACCACAAAATCATCTGTACCCTCTGGTAGTGCTAAGATTGGCGCATTGCAGAGCTTGTCTTTTAACAGTTGAAACGCTTCTTCCTGTTTGATTCCCCAATCAAACTTTTTATCTTTCTGCGTGAGGAGTGTTAGTGGTTGAGCGATCTTTGAAAAATCCTCAATGAATCTTCGGTAATACCCAACCAAACCTAAGAATTGATGAATCTTGGTTGGCGTCTTTGGAGTCTCCCAATTCTTGATCGCTTCGATCTTGGCGGGGTCCACATGAATCCCATCTCCATTTACCATATGTCCAAGGAATTGGACTTCACGTAGCCAAAACTTGCACTTAGAGAATTTGGCATACAACTGTTCCTTTTCCAGTAGCTCCAGAATAGCTCTTAGATGCTGTTCGTGCTCAGCCTTCGTCTTTGAATAGATCAAAATGTCATCGATAAACACAATCACGAACTTATCCAAGTACGGCTTACAAACTCTGTTCATTAGGTCCATGAAATCAGCAGGTGCGTTTGTCAACCCAAACGGCATAACTAGGAACTCGTAGTATCCATAACGAGTTCTGAAGACTGTCTTAGGGATACTTTCCTCCTGTATCCTTAGCTGATGGTATCCAGATTGCAAATCGATCTTAGAGTAAAAGCTTGAACCTTGCAATTGGTCGAATAGATCATCAATCCTTGGTAGAGGATATCTATTCTTGATAGTTAACTTGTTCAATTCCCGGTAGTCAATGCACATACGAAGACTACCGTCCTTCTTCTTGACGAACAGAACTGGAGCTCCCCAAGGTGAGAAGCTTGGTCTGATGAATCCCTTGTCTAACAACTCTTGAAGTTGCGTCGACAATTCCTGCATCTCTGACGGTGCAAGTCTATAAGGTGCCCTAGCTATAGGCGCGGCGCCTGGAACTCAGTCGATGCGAAACTCCACTTGCCTCTAGGGCGGCAATCCTGGCAAGTCCTCTGGGAAGACTTCCGGATATTCCCTCACGACAGGGATGTCTTCGATCTTTGGTTCAGCAACTTTCTTATCTACAATGTGCGCCAGGAAGGCAGCACATCCTTTCTGTAAACACTTACGGGCTTTCAGGCAGCTGATGATTCTTAAAGGCGTATCACGCTTTTCCCCATGAACTACTATCGTCTCACCATCTTCGGTTGGGATGCGAACGACCTTTTCGTGACAGACAATCTCTGCCTTGTTGCTCGATAACCAATCCATTCCTACTACCACGTCGAAGCTCCCCAGCTGGACTGGTAGTAGTTCCAAAGCAAACTCACGCTCTCCTAACTCGATCACACAACCTCTGACCACTTCATTAGCTTCTACTAACTTTCCATTAGCCAACTCGATTGAGTAGGGAATATCTAATCTACTAGCGGCTAACCCAAGCATATTCTTAAATTCTAACGATACGAAGCTATAATCGGCACCAGTATCAAATAAAACGGATGCAAAGCGTTGGTTTATAGGGAACGTACCAGTAACAACCTCGGGATCCTGGCGCACTTCCTTTGCTTCGATGTTGAACACTTTCCCATGGTCTTGATTCAGCTTTGGGCATTCCCTCTTGAAGTGCCCAACTTCTCCACAATTAAAACATCCTGGTACTCGACCATTCCCATTTCCTCTTCCGTTTCCACCCTGGTTGTTGCCATTGCTCCCTCCTTGTCTGGGACTCTTCGTCCCACAGGCATCCTTGTGGTGTCCCTTCCTCCCGCACCTACCGCACTTAGGCTTCCGACATCCACATTCGTGGTGATACTTACACCCATCACGTCTTGGCGTAGTTACTGAGAAAATCTTAACATCGGCATGTTTGTTGTTAGGGCAATTTTTCTTGAAGTGTCCTTTGTCTCCGCAGCCAAAGCAACCTCGAACAGATCTTTGGTCATCATTATTATTCGTTCGGGTATCTTCAGTGAGTTTCCTTTTGTTCTTTCTGGTTGACTCTACCCGTGTCTCTTCCTTCCGGTCGGGGTTTGTAGGCTTTTCTAGTCTAAGCGCTTCCGTAGCAAGTGCCATACCCATCTTACTTGCTGCAATAGTTGTTGGTGGTGTTGTTGCTGTCATCAAGCTAAAGACTTGAGGCGCCAATCCCCAAATGAGTTGTCCCAATTTCTTCAATTCTGGTTCCACCAAGTACGGAACCATGCGAGACAAATCATGAAGTCTTCGTATGTACTCCGACACCTTTGGGCCTTCCATTATCAGGCTCTGGAATTCACCTTCCAACTTCTGGGTTTCCATTTGGGAGCAATATTTCTCATGCATCATTCCTTTCAGCTCACCCCATGTTAAGGCATAGGCGGCAGTCAGGCCCTTTATTCGAACCTGAAGATTCCACCATATTCGAGCTCCATCTTGGAACAACTCAGAAACGTAGGGGACTTGTTGTTCTGGCGTACAACTGCTCATTCGAAAAATGGATTCCATACTTTCGATCCACTTTACAAAAGCTATGGCACCTCCAGTGCCGTCGAACTTCGGAGGCTTGTAGCTGAGGAAGTGCCAATGGGTGCAGCCCTGAGGTGGGTTGTTATGGCCATTGTTGTTCGAGTTACTTCCACTAGTTCCTCCTTGTGAGGCTGCATACTGCGCAATGGCGGCAGCAATGACTCCTTGAAGTTCTGCCTCGTTGGTAGGCATGCGTGTCTGGCTTCTTGGAGGCATCTTCTAAAAGATGGTTCATGTGGGTCAGGTCATAGTAAGTAAAGTGTACGTATATAGCAAAAATATCATCACATAACATCTCATGTTATAAATAAATCAACACATAACATCTCATGTTATAAATAAATCAACACACAACATCTCATGTTATAAATCATACACAATCAATCAAAATATCACATATGATGGGAATACTGCGATTGCATTGCCATAAATCGAGACCACAAGGTAAAGTGTACAAGTACATAACTGTATCATACAACATCAACGACTAAGGGCTACATCACCCCAGTCCAAAATATCAAATCAGTGTCACAATATCAATATACACAACAACAAAAGTCAGGATCTGTATGCAGTCTCCAAAAGCTGTGCAGTCTGTGCAATTGCCGTCTTCTCAACAAAAGTCCACCCGTGTCGTACAAAATAGCCCTACGCTGATGGCGGTGGAGGAGGGGGAAAACGGGATAAGAACAAACGTCGCAAGTGAAGCCAATCCTCCTCCATGGCTCGATGAGAACGCAAAAGATATGCTAGCTGCTGCTCCTGTGTCCAAAAACGAGCAGCAGAATCGGGAGATAACGGACGAGGAGGGTGTGATATCGCAGGGTGAGTCTGGCCCTGGCAGTGGCATGGTGGTCGCTGAGCTCTCTCAAGCTCCTGCACACGACGTGTCAGTGCCTCCTGCTGGATCATAAACGACCTGAGAATGTCCTCTACAGAATAACCCATGTGATAAGGATGATAAGGATCAGATGGGGGCATGACGGGCGGTGAAGTCCAGAGTAAAGGCTCACTAGATGGAGCGAAGGGTGGCACAGCAAACGGTGCAACAGGGGGAACAGCAGTATGATGAGGGATCTGCGGTACGAACTGATCTCCTCCAGTCATAAAAGGTGCATGGCCAAAAGGCTGACGAGAAGAGCCCTCTCCAGGTCGTGGCCGAGGCATCTCCTGGAGTGTGATTGGCAGGTCCGCGCGATGCGCATCAGTGACATGTGCGGGAAACAATGGTGTAACAATAGGGGCTGAAGCAGGTGCTGAAACAGGTGTAACAGGTACCACAAAAGGCGGGTAGTCATCATCATGATCTATCCACCCATTCCGGGTGTGCGCATAATGAGGGTCAACATGGGTAGCAAAAGTGCATGATCGGGCTCTATAGGCACTGGGTCAGGTGGAGGGGCAATAACAGGATCAGCAGGAATATCAGCAATATGTGGGGCATCAATATGAGCATCAACAACATGCTCATCCTCCAACAGTGGAGCAACAATGGGGTGATCATCGACAGGTACATCAGCAATCAAAGGATCAACAACGGGTACATTGATGTGTGTAAAATACAACATATAAATAACATCAATTAAGGCATAAAACTAACCCTTTTTAAGTACTAATGTTGGAAAAAGAGTGTTTCTGTCTTCCTTTTGTATTTTCAGGATGAAATGAGCTCAAATTCACAAAAGAAACAAAAAGACAGCTAATTCTAACATAAATACAAGAAAAAGAATAAAAGTAGACTGCCCGAACCCGCAACGACATCTCCCCAAGCAAAGAAGAGAAAACAGAAGCCTGAACACGCCCCGTGCTCAGCCAGCACGGGGCCGTGCCCAAGAAGCAGCAGAAAAGACAAACCTGTAGAAGCTTCTATTGCCCACACACGGGGCCGTGTCCAGTGAGCACGGGGGCGTGGCGAAAGTACAGCAGGCACATTAATTGTAATTGCGAATTACAATTAATGAAGAAAGAGAGTGTCAGACGGGCATGGGGGCGTGTCCAGCGGACACGGGGCCGTGCCCAGCCTTCTGTTCAGCCTATAAATAGGAGTGCTTGGTTTCATTCCAATCCATCCCTTGGCACACCACCTCTCTCACACTTCATCCACCACCCACCACCACCATCACACCATCATCCACCACCATCATCCATTGTCCATCGTAGAGTGTGTGAGTCGTCTCGGGATCCAAGATTAATCGTAAGAGTTCTTGACAATCAAGGCCATGTTTGCCTAAGTCTCTTACATCACTTGGTGAAGACAAGTGTTTAGTATAATACTTTTTATTTTTAATCTTTTGCACTTTTTATTTGGTTTTGTATTAATGACTTTAATAACTAGTTGCTTATGTTGAAGGTGATCTTTTCTTATCGTTTGTCCGTGGTGTCTTGGCATTATTTTACTGTCTATATAAAATAAAAGATTTTCACCATTCATATCTCCACGGTCTATATGGAGGTATGTTGGCTACCTGGTCGGGGGTTAAGGGAACGGTTTGGTAAGGGTCTTGCCCTTCTTCAGCGTTTAGAGGTCCTGCAAGGGACCTGGGTCAAATTTAGTAGGATCTCCTTCAATGCCCATAGGTATTGGATGGCGGGGTTCCAAACTCTTTGACCCCCTCATAAGTTAACTACTATTAATACTATAACCCGGCTATTTAGGACTGTATCCCTGCTGACTCAGACTACTTAGCCGAGGGTAACGTCACCGCCAAAAGCGGGGCCTACCACAATTTGCATTAATAACTTAATTCATTATCTTCCAATAATTCAACCCTTTAGGATTGTATCCTTGCTGACTCAAACTACTGGGTTGAGGGTAACGTCGCCTTCAAAAGAGGGGCCTACTACAATAACTAAGATAATCTCTTAAACAAGTGCAAAAGTGAGAAAATAATCAAAGGTTATACTAATACACGAGTCGGATCCAAGTGATTCATCTTGTCTATCTGTTTTTATTTTTATTTTTCAGCATTTACTTAGTTTTTATTTTCTTAGTTTAAAAACATTTTTTAACTTTTTGATTTGATTAGACATTGAGGATAAACCGGTACTAAAAGCTCTTGTGTCCTTGGACGACCTCGGTATCTTACCAACACTATACTACGTCCACGATGGGTGTACTTGCCCATATGTGTGTTTAGTGTTAGTGAATATCGTGTTTTATAAATTTAAAACTTGGCTAAAGGTGTAAAAAAAGGGCTTAATTATACATTAAAAATATATTACACTACACACGCATCAAGTTTTTGGCGCAGCTGCCGGGGACACAAGGATTTTAAGAAAGTTAGGAATCAACGGCCTAATCATACTTTTATTTTTCTTTTTTAATTTTTAGGATTTTCTTAGTTTTTCAGCTTCTGCAGAGCTCAGCACGGGCCGTGCCTGGTCGGACACGGGCCGTGCCCAGCATCGTTACAGGCAGTTTTTAGTTTTCCAAGTTACACAAGGCTGACCACGGGGCCGTGTCGGTGCAACACGGGGCCGTGTCCAACTTCCAGTAACTGGGATCTGGAAAACAATCACTGTAACTCCGACCACGGGCCGTGTTCACTGAACACGGGGCCGTGGTGAACCTTCTGACCAGCATTCTTTTCTGTTTTTATTGCAGGACTTGGAACCAGACGCCAATCTTACATAGTGTATAAGCTCCAGTTCTAATAAGGACATAAAAGAACTCTAGAAGAACCCGAACGCTTTCTCCGAAAAAGATTAAAAGCTAAAAACCAAGAGAAAGTTTCGGGTGATCCACCTCCAATGGCGGACCAATGTACCCTCATGGATTATCTACGACCTACCGTAGGTAACCTAGGCGCCGCTATCAATGCTCCGAATGTTGAAGCTGATAACTTCGAACTTCGGCCGCATCTGATACAAATGCTCCAAAACTCCGCAACCTTCCATGGGCTTGCGGACGAAGATCCCCATCTACATATCACTAATTTCTTAGAAATATGTGATACCTTTCGGATCAACGGAGCATCAAATGACGCCATCCGCCTCCGAATGTTTCCTTTCTCACTAAAAGACCGAGCGAAAGCTTGGCTCAACGCCCTCCCAGCTGGATCGGTAAACACCTGGGATGAACTAGCCCAAAAATTTCTATATAAGTATTTCCCTCCCGCTAAAACGGCTAAATTAATGACTGAATTTAATACATATTCACAAGAGGACGGGGAATCCTTATATGAAACTTGGGAAAGGTTCAAGGAGTTATTACGCAAGTGTCCACATCACGGCCTTGCGATATGGCAACAAGTATCCACTTTCTATAATGGATTGTTGCCACACACAAGGCAGACACTTGATTCTAGCTCCCGGGGACTTTTAGGTAATCGATGCCCGCATGAAATATATAACCAAATTGAGGAAATTGCTCAAACCAATTTTCAATGGCACACCCCCCGAGGCAATAAATCTATTGCCCCGGGCGCCCATAAGGTCAATGAAAGCACTTCTTTACAAGCCCAAATTGAGGCCCTTTCTTCAAAAATAAAAAAATTGGAAATGACAAAAACAGTCTCGGTTATGCCTTGTGAAGGGTGTGGTGGGTCACATGAAAATTGGAGTTGTATGAAAGAAACGGACGATCAACAAGAATTGGTAAACTACATTGATAATAGACCTAGGCCGTCGGATCCTCCAACAGGAACTTATAACCAAGGATGGCGAAACCACCCAAACCTTGGATGGAGAGAACCCGGCAATAGTAGCAACCAACAAACCCAACGAACAAACTTTCAACAACCAAGAAATGAGTCACAAAATTTCACTCAACAACAAAGTGGACGAGAAAGGCTTGAAGATACTGTATCTCGCCTCATCTCCGACACTGAAAAGAAAAACTCGGAAAGATTTCTACAATTAGAATCAAATTTTAGAAATCAACAAGCTAGTATTCAAAACATAGAAAAACAATTAAATCAAATAGCTCAAAATTTTGCCGAGAGACCGCAAGGCGCATTACCTAGCAATACCGAAACAAACCCAAAAGCGCAAGTTCAACTCATCACTCTACGAAACCGCACCGTAGGGCCTGCAGAAGCGCCGCCGCCAACAGAAGAAACGGCACCCACACCTCTGCAGGAAAAGAACTCCCCTTCGTCACCAGAGCCTACCAAAGCTCCTCGAGTTCCGTACCCTGGTAGGTTAATTCGTCAGAAGACTAATGAGCAATTCGCGAAGTTCGAAAGTCTATTAAAGCAATTGCATGTCAATATTCCTTTTATTGAGGTCCTAACCCAAATGCCCAAATACTCTAAGTTCAAGAGGGACTTCCTCACTCATAAAAAGAAAATTGAAAATTTGCAATTAGTCAATTTAGGCGAAGAATGCTCTGCCCTCGTACTCAATAAACTTCCCCAAAAGAAAATCGATCCCGGAAGCTTCACGATTCCCTGCTCAATAGGGGAGTCCCCCGTTCGTAATGCCCTAGCCGATTTTGGGGCTAGCATTAACCTCATGCCCTCATCAATGTTAAAAAGACTTGGCCTGGGAACCACGAGTCCTACAAAAATGAGCATATAACTCGCTGATCGATCCGTCAAATTCCCACAAGGTGTCATTGAAAATGTCTTGGTAAAAGTAAGCAGATTCGTCTATCCAGCCGACTTTGTCATACTCGATATGGAGGAAGACACCGAGGTCCCCCTCATACTGGGGAGGCCATTTCTTGCCACCGCACAAGCGGTGGTAGATATGAATGACGGAACACTCACCTTGAGGTATGGGGATGATGAAGTAAAATTCGGAGTTGGGAAGAGAATAGAGGACGACGACCCGGTCAACTACATGAAGGTTATTGATTCGAGCTTGGATGCTGCTCTCCGACGGTGTAACATGGGACGCCAAGCATCCCACTCAGAAAATATATAACCTCACATTGGGTCTAGCCAAGGACCCTTATAAACGTGGCGCACCACGGAGGCATTCCGCGGAACTATCCTTAGTCTAGTTTAATCTTTTAGTTTTAATTTGCAGGAATAAAACACACTCATGGTGATAATGGATGAAAAAGGGAACGAGAAAAATGACCCCATGCACAAAGAACGAAGCAACCCGACACAAATCTCCATTACAGAAGGCTCAACACGGGCCGTGCTCAACCAACACGGCCCCGTGCTGAACCACCTGCAGAAAAACGCCCAGTTGAGGTAACTGGACACGGGCCGTGTTCACCAGACACGCCCCCGTGTCCAGGCTTCTGTCTCATTTCTTTAATTTCTGTTACTGGCACCTGAACACGGGGCCATGTCCGGTCCCAATGGGGCCGTGTCCAGACGGCCAGTAACATAAATCTTTGCTTTTTAACACCACATTACACATCCAATCAACCTAAAAATTTATTTTTGGGACACATTGAGGACAATGTGTAATTTAAGTGTGTGGGGGGGGGGGGAGCTAACACTTTGAAACTTTGCAAGTCCTATCAATAAGCCTTACACAAAACTCTATTGGAACTGCTAAACACCCCAAATTTTTTCAAAAATTTTCAATTTTTCTTACTTGTCTAAAGTTTAAGTTGGGAATCACAAGATTAATAAGGTTATATGTTTATAAAATTTACAACCGAGAGCGTCGTGATAACAAGAACCAACATAGGAAAATTATGAAACGGCATAACAAGTCTAGTTAAAATTTGATTATATATACTGGATCACATTAAAAACCCATTCCCACAAAAGTGAGTTTTGAGCCTTTATTGAGCATACAAATTTACATCTTTAGACTAAATGCTCATTTTTCGTTTCTTGTGTGAATAGCCGCTTGGTTCTTACAACTCTAGAACTTGCCACGATGATTCATTCCCGGTCCTTACCAACTTAAACCCAAGTAAGTAAATGATGGAGGCATTAGGACTAACCATTTTTTTCTTTCTACACCATTATTTTTCAATTTTTTTTACCACCTACCCAAAATCCCCCTAGTTAACTCCTTTGAGCCTAAACCTTTCGTTTCTTTACCCTAAACCCTTTTTACCCACCAAAAACCCTTTTTATTTTTCACCCTTTATTTTAGTAACAAGCTCGGTTTTTCGCAAGCTCGTTCTTTTATGTGACTGAAAAAAAGAATATGATGAAGTTAAAAACAAACAAGGTATGCAAACAAAAGCTTGTTTGGAGAAATACTTCAAATAAAAAGTCACTAAAAACAAAGTGTGTTACGAAAACCGACGCTTTTTACGCTTTTCGCCCTTTTACTAACCATTAACCCAACCACCCACCTTTAACCCAAGCCTAACCCTTCACCCAAAAAGTCCTCTTGATATTTACAAAGGTATAAAGTTAAAAAGGAGGAGGATTGATTGCTTGGCAAGCCTATGGAAGGCGTAAGTTCCATGCCGCTCTCGAGTGATTCACTAAAAAAATACAACTTCGGCCGAGTGTTGAGTGATTCCTCCCGTGAGGTATGTGAACTTGTATATAAATGGAATTTTAAAAAAGGCATGTTATGCCGAAATAAGTAATTTATCCTATGAAACGTTCTAAATAAATCATAACGAATAGGATTGTAAATAAATAAAAATAAAACCCAAAAAGATCTTGGATTCCCGACATTCTATGACAAGCCAAAAACCTTCTCTTCTACCCATTCCATTTGGGAGTGTAAGCCACATTTAAAGAGTTTTGCTTGAGGACAAGCAAAAGTTCAAGTGTGGGGGTATTTGATGTGTGTAAAATGCAACATATAAATGACATCAATTAAGGCATAAAACTAACCCTTTTTAAGTACTAATGTTGGAAAAAGAGTGTTTTTGTCTTCCTTTTGTATTTTCAAGATGAAATAAGCTCAAATTCACAAAAGAAACAAAAAGACAGCTAATTCTAACATAAATACAAGAAAAGGAATAAAAGTAGACTGCCCGAACCCTCAACGGCATCTCCCCAAGCAAAGAAGAGAAAACAGAAGCCTGAACACGCCCCGTGCTCAGCCAGCACGGGGCCGTGCCCAAGAAGCAGCAGAAAAGACAAACCTGTAGAAGCTTCTATTGCCCACCACGGGGCCGTGTCCAGTGAGCACAGGGGCGTGGCGAAAGTACAGCAGGCGCATTAATTGTAATTGCGAATTACAATTAATGAAGAAAGAGAGTGTCAGACGGGCATGGGGGCGTGTCCAGCAGACACGGGGCCGTGCCCAGCCTTCTGTTCAGCCTATAAATAGGAGTGCTTGGTTTCATTCCAATCCATCCCTTGGCACACCACGTCTCTCACACTTCATCCACCACCCACCACCACCATAACACCATCATCCACCACCATCATCCATTGTCCATCGTAGAGTGTGTGAGTCGTCTCGGGATCCAAGATTGATCGTAAGAGTTCTTGACAATCAAGGCCATGTTTGCCTAAGTCTCTTACATCACTTGGTGAAGACAAGTGTTTAGTATAATACTTTTTATTTTTAATCTTTTGCACTTTTTATTTGGTTTTCTATTAATGACTTTAATAACTAGTTGCTTATGTTGAAGGTGATCTTTTCTTATCGTTTGTCTGTGGTGTCTTGGCATTATTTTACTGTCAATATAAAATAAAAGATTTTCACCATTCATATCTCCACGGTCTATATGGAGGTATGTTGGCTACCTGGTCGGGGGTTAAGGGAACGGTTTGGTAAGGGTCTTGCCCTTGTTCAGCGTTTAGAGGTCCTGCAAGGGACCTGGGTCAAATTTAGTAGGATCTCCTTCAATGCCCATAGGTATTGGATGGCGGGGTTCCAAACTCTTTGACCCCCTCATAAGTTAACTACTATTAATACTATAACCCGGCTATTTAGGACTGTATCCCTGCTGACTCAGACTACTTAGCCGAGGGTAACGTCACCGCCAAAAGCGGGGCGTACCACAATTTGCAGTAATAACTTAATTCATTATCTTCCAATAATCCAACACTTTAGGATTGTATCCTTGCTGACTCAAACTACTGGGTTGAGGGTAACGTCGCCTTCAAAAATAGGGGCCTACTACAATAACTAAGATAATCTCTTAAACAAGTGCAAAAGTGCGAAAATAATCAAAGGTTATACTAATACACGAGTCGGATCCAAGTGATTCATCTTGTCTATCTGTTTTTATTTTTATTTTTCAGCATTTACTTAGTTTTTATTTTCTTAGTTTAAAAACATTTTTTTAACTTTTTGATTTGATTAGACGTTGAGGATAAACCAGTACTAAAAGCTCTTGTGTCCTTGGACGACCTCGGTATCTTACCAACACTATACTACGTCCATGATGGGTGCACTTGCCCATATGTGTGTTTAGTGTTAGTGAATATCATGTTTTATAAATTTAAAACTTGGCTAAAGGTGTAAAAAAAGGGCTTAATTATACATTAAAAATATATTACACTACACACGCATTATACATCAGCATGAATGGGGTCATGCTCGAATACGGGGTCTGGAGCAACTACTGGCTCGGGGGCCACTGCAGGCTTCGGATCGTCAAACTCCATCTCAAAACCTGCGTGATCAGCAAACATAGGGTCAACAGGAGCCACGGGATCCTCCATGGGCTGATCTAGGTGAATAAACTCAATCTCCTGGTCTGGATCGAAACCATGTGGGAAAACGGGGTCAGAATCATCATCAAGGTCATGATCGATCGCAAAACTCGGGGCAGGGGTGGGTGCAGCGGACGGCGCTCTATCAGGGTCCGAATCATGTGAATAGTGCTGCACTCCCTGCGCATTTGACGGTGCAGATGCCACAGGCTCAAAGGAGTCTGGGACGGGTGAATGAACAGGTGACTCCTCAGCAGGAGCATCCGCGAGAAGTAAGAGATCGCCAGCAGCTATGTGGGCCTCGCCCTCAAGATCATCCTCTAGTGGATCCTCGTCAAACAAGTCGACGTCGTCGTCAGCGACTACGTCAAGGAGCATATCAAGAACAGGATAAGAGGCAAGAGGTATAGGGGCAGGGATCACCATGAGCGGCAAATCCCCGGCAATAGGGCCATCAGCGGGCTCAGCAACAACATCGGGCAGCGCGAATGGCTGAAAATCATCATCATCCGTGCTGGTACTGTCCTAAGTATGCACCTCGTGCTCCGATGACACTCTGTCGTCCGATACAATGGGCATAGGGTCCGTGGTGTCCGACTCTCCTGTGCCGGATGAAGGCTTATCGTCTGTTACACAAACACACATATGCACAAATAATCAATCACATAGTCAGATAAGCACATTAGTCACCAATAAGCAATCAGATAGTTCTCCTAGTCCCACTAGCCTCCCAGCCTCTCAGACTGAATCTCCTAGTCTCTCAAACTACCTTCCCAGCCTCTCGGACTGTTCTTCCTAGTCCCACTAGCCTACTTCCTCAGCCTCTCAGACTGAGCCTCAGCCTCCCAGACCGAGCCTCAGCCTCCCAGACTGAGCCATAACTAATAAATAAAATGTGCGCAACTTTTGTTTGTAAAAACGTTTTGGATCTGGACTTAAGTGGTATGCAATGTAAAAATGTTTTCGTGAGAGCCCTAGTGATCATAGTCTAGACTCGAGAAGGAATCCTAGTTCGCTATGATCTGAGCTCTGATACCAAGCTGTCACACCCTGGCTTTGCGGAAGCGTGGGTTAATTGGTGTGACTTCTTAATACCATAGCTTAATCATAACAAAGCTATATGAAAGTAAAACCATGCAGAATCATCCATTAAAGTCTTAAAAACAAAAGTAACAACATTGTCTCAAAGTGTTGACACATGCAACGGAAACTACAACCTACCAAATGAAAACATTGTTCTTAAGACGCAACCACAACATAAAATAAAACACCGTTTAAGACTTGCGACTCGTCCAGGTAAAAGTCGCAATCCCTAAACGTGGACGATCCCGTAACTCTATTGCAGCGTGAAAACAGAGAATACCGTGCCAGAATCCTTAGTTCCCTGAAATACGTGTCAGTTGGAAAAATCAACAAAAATTGTTGCGTGAGTTCATATCCCCCTTTTCTCTTAATTGTTTTCAGTTTTATACTTCGGGGGTGAAATACATGTTACTATGTTTACAAGTACTTTTACACATGGTATGATTAGCGTAAGGAGGGTTACTACTTAGATCATGTGAGTGGGTAGGCGGGAACTGAAGGCCATTAGTCATCATTGTAGGACCGAGGGACAGTAGCGGTAGATCTATCTGGGTGTAGCGAGCCCAGCCCCAGGCCCAACAGAACGGACCTCGGGGTGACTTTGTACCCAACGCAAAATCTGCTAGGTTTGAGTCTTCCTACTTCACATCACACATATCAATGGCCTTGCAAACCATTGGTGATCTCTTTATTTCCTTATTTGCTACATACCAGGGTTTTTATACATACAAAGGTTTTACTTACTCACTACACATGAACTCGCTCAACAATTTTTGTTGATTTTTCCAACTTACATGTATTTCAGGGAACTAAGGATTCTGGCACGGTATGCTCCGTTTTCACGCTGCAATAGAGTTACGGGATCATCCATGTTTAGGGATTGCGACTTTTACCTGGACGAGTCGCAAGTCTTAAACGGTGTTTTATTTTATGTTGTGGTTGCGTCTTAAGAACAATGTTTTCATTTGGTAGGTTGTAATTTCCGTTGCATGTGTCAACACTTTGAGACAATGTTGTTACTTTTGTTTTTAAGACTTTAATGGATGATTCTGCATGGTTTTACTTTCATATAGCTTTGTTATGATTAAGCTATGGTATTAAGAAGTCACACCAATTAACCTACGCTTCCGCAAAGCCAGGGTGTGACACAATCCCCTTGCTATCCCTCTGAATTCGGCTTCAGCACTTGAGAGAGCGACTACCTTTTGTGTTTTACTTCTCCAAGTGACATGATTACCACCAACCAGAGTGAAGTAACCTGACGTGGATCTCTGGTTTCCTTTATCCCCTGCCCAATCTGCATCAGTGAACACTTGAGTGTTTAAATGGCCATTTGATTTGAAGAGTACTCCATGACCAACAGTCCCTTTGAGATATCTTATGATCCTTAAGGCTGCTTCCATATGAGTAACTTGTGGCTGGTGCATGAATTGGCTTATCATTCCAACTGCATATGCTATATCTGGACGAGTTTGCGAAAGATATATTAGCTTCCCCACTATTCGCTGGTATCTGTTTCTATCAGCCAACTCCTCTCCTTCCTCCATGTAAAGTTTTTGGTTTGCCACCATGGGAGTTTCGGCTGGTTTGCAATCAAGCATCCCAGTTTCTGCCAATAGGTCCAGAATATATTTCTTCTGACAAATGAAGATCCCCTGTCTTGACCTTAATACTTCAATTCCAAGGAAGTATTTAAGTCTTCCTAGATCATTCATTTCAAATTCTGTGAATAAGCCTTCTTTCAATTTTGCCATTTCTTCTTTGTCATTTCCTGTAATAATCATATCATCAACATAGATTATTAAACAAGTTACGAGCTCTCCTCTTCATTTAAGAAACAAAGTATGGTCCGAGTTACTTTGTCTAAACCCGTATTTCTTCATTGCTATGGTAAATCTCTCAAACCACGCTCGGGGAGATTGTTTTAGTCCATATAATGACTTGTTCAGGCGACAGACTTCACCATTTTTAAAGTTATGTGAGAACCCAGGTGGAGCTTCCATGTAGACTTCTTCTTTTAGTTCTCCATGTAAGAAAGCATTTTTAACGTCAAACTGGTGAAGTGGCCATCCTTCATTTGCGGCTATGGAGAAGAGAACCCTGACTGTGTCAAGTTTTGCAACTGGAGAGAATATTTCAGAATAATCGATCCCATATGTCTGAGTGTAGCCTTTAGCGACTAGCCGGGCCTTGTACCTCTCTATCATACCATCTGGCTTATATTTCACTGTATAGACCCATCGACACCCAACTGGTCTCTTTCCTTGTGGCAGAGTACACTTCTCCCATGTTCCATTTTTTAACAAGGCTTCCATTTCGATCTCCATTGCATCCTTCCAGTTCTTTGATTTCAGGGCTTGTTCTACATTAGAAGGGATATCTTCTGAACATATAGTTGCAGAAAATGCTTTTGCTTCCTGAGATAAGTTTCCTTTAACTATGTTGGCCATGGGATATCTTGAACTTTTGGACTCCTTTTCTGGGGAATACCTTTTTGGCGGAACTCCCCTGTTTGCTCTTGGTGGTAACACATATCTTTCAGAAACTTCTTCTAGTGGGGGTTCTTCTCTTTCTTGTAACACCTCAACATTCTGTCATGTTTCTCCTTGACTAGACTGATTAAGATTATCAATGGATTCAATGTTTGCAAAAGAATCAGAAGAATCACTTACCTCGGGTATCAGGTGGGGAGGAGTCACTTCGGCAGCACTTACGTTTGGACTAGACTGTATAGGTTTTTCAGGTGACTCGTTGTGATTACTACAGTTTCCTTCTGGTGTTATGACATATTTCAACCAATTCAGTGGATCAAATTCTTCCTCCCCCTGACCACTGTGTTGGGAGGAGTAGTAGTGTTTGGTTTCGAGAAAGTTACAATTTATGGTGGTGTACATGTGACGTGTCTTAGGGTTATAACATCTATACCCTTTTTGGTTAACTCCATAACCAACAAAGACACATCTTTCGGCACAAGCATCAAGTTTACTTCGATGAGATTTTGGTATGTGGACAAAAGCTATGCAACCAAAAACTTTGGGTTCGAGTGTAAGGACGGGAGGGAGTTTAGTAAACTCTTCCAAGGTTTTCAAGGGGGTTTTCAGGTTGAGGATTTTGGTGGGAAGACGATTGATAAGGTAGGCAACTGTAGCTAGAGCTTCTGGCTAAAAAATTTTGGGAACCTGTGATTCAATTAGAAGAGCTCTCGCCATTTCTAATAGAATACGGTTCTTTCGCTCAGCCACGCCATTTTGTTCCGGAGTGTGAGGGCAGGTAGTTTGGTGAACTATCCCTTCTGATTGAAAGAATTGTGATGTGTGTAAAATGCAACATATAAATCACATCAATTAAGGCATAAAACTAACCCTTTTTGAGTACTAATGTTGGAAAAATAGTGTTTTTGTCTTCCTTTTGTATTTTCAGGATTAAATGAGCTCAAAATCACAAAAGAAGCAAAAAGACAACTAATTCTACCATAAATACAAGAAAAGGAACAAAAGTAGACTGCCCGGACCCTCAACGGTACCTCCCAAAGCAAAGGAGAAGAAACAGAGTCTGAACACGCCCCGTGTCCAGCGAACACGGGGGCGTGCCCAGGAAGCAGCAGAAAAGACAAACCAGTAGAAGCTTCCATTGCCCACCACGGGGCCGTGTCCAGCGGGCACGGGGGCGTGGTGAAAGTACAGCAGGCGCATTAATTGTAATTGCGAATTACAATTAATGAAGAGAGAGAATGTCAGACGGGCACGGGGCCGTGTCCAGCGGACACGGGGCCGTGTCCAGCCTTCTGTTCAGCCTATAAATAGAGGAGCTTGGTTTCATTCTCTCTCATCCCTTGGCACACCACCTCTCTCACACTTCATCCACCACCCACCACCACCATAACACCTTCATCCACCACCATCATCCATTGTCCATCGTAGAGTGTGTGAGTCGTCTCGGGATCCAAGATTGATAGTAAGAGTTCTTGACAATCAAGGCCATGTTTGCCTAAGTCTCTTACATCACTTGGTGAAGACAAGTGTTTAGTATAATACTTTTTATTTTTAATCTTTTGCACTTTTTATTTGGTTTTGTATTAATGACTTTAATAACTAGTTACTTATGTTGAAGGTGATCTTTCCTTATCGTTTGTCCGTGGTGTCTTGGCATTATTTTACTGTCTATATAAAATAAAAGATTTTCACCATTCATATCTCCACAGTCTATATGGAGGTATGTTGGCTACCTGGTCGGGGGTTAAGGGAACGGTTTGGTAAGGGTCTTGCCCTTGTTCAGCGTTTAGAGGTCCTGCTTGGGACCTGGGTCAAATTTAGTAGGATCTCCTTCAATGCCCATAGGTATTGGATGGCGGGGATCCAAACTCTTTGACCCCCTCATAAGTTAACTACTATTAATACTATAACCCGGCTATTTAGGACTGTATCCTTGCTGACTCAGACTACTTAGCCGAGGGTAACGTCACCGCCAAAAGCGGGGCCTACCACAATTTGCATTAATAACTTAATTCATTATCTTTCAATAATCCGACCCTTTAGGATTGTATCCTTGCTGACTCAAACTACTGGGTTGAGGGTAACGTCGCCTTCAAAAGAGGGGCCTACTACAATAACTAAGATAATCTCTTAAACAAGTGCAAAAGTGCAAAAATAATCAAAGGTTATACTAATACACGTGTCGGATCCAAGTGATTCATCTTGTCTATCTGTTTTTATTTTATTTTTATTTTCAGCATTTAGTTAGTTTTTATTTTTCTTAGTTTAAAACATTTTTCTAACTTTTTGATTTGATTAGACGTTGAGGATAAACCGGTATTAAAAGCTCTTGTGTCCTTGGACGACCTCGGTATCTTACCAACACTATACTACGTCCACGATGGGTGCACTTGCCCATATGTGTGTTTAGTGTTAGTGAATATCGTGTTTTATTAATTTAAAACTTGGTTAAAAGTGTAAAAAAGGGGCTTAAATACTCATCAAAAATATAACACACTTCACGCACATCAAGTTTTTGGCGCCGCTGCCGGGGACACAAGGATTTTAAGAAAGTTAGGAATCAGCGGCCTAATCATATTTTTATTTTTCTTTAATTTTTTAGGATTTTTTTTTTAGTTTTTCAGCTTCTGCAGAGCTCAGCACGGGGCCGTGCCTGGTTGGACACGGGCCGTGCTCAGCATCGTTACTGGCAGTTTTTGTTTTTCAAGTTACAGAAGGCTGACCACGGGGCCGTGCCGGTGCAACACGGGGCCGTGTCCAACTTCCAGTAACTGGGATCTGAAAAACAATCACTGTAATTCCGACCACGGGGTCGTGTTCGCTCAACACGGGGCCGTGGTGAACCTTCTGACCAACATTCTTTTCTATTTTTATTGCAGGACTTGGAACCCGACGCCAACCTCACGTGGTGTATGAACTCCAGTTCCAATAAAGACATAAAAGAACCATTAGAAGAACCCGAACGCTTTCTCAGAAAAAGGTTAAAAGCCAAAAACCAAGAGAAGGTTTCGGGTGATCCACCTCCAATGGCGGACCAACGTACCCTTATGGATTATCTACGGCCCACCGTAGGTAATCTAGGCACCGCTATCAATGCTCCGAATGTCGAAGCCAATAACTTCGAGCTTCGACCGCATTTGATACAAATGCTCCAAAACTCCGCAACCTTCCACGGGCTTGCGGACGAGGATCCCCATCTACATATAACTAATTTCTTAGAAATATGTCATACCTTTCGGATCAATGGAGCATCAAACGACGCCATCCGCCTCCGTATGTTTCCATTCTCACTAAAAGACCGAGCGAAAGCTTGGCTCAACGCCCTCCCAGCTGGTTCGGTAAACACCTGGGATGAACTAGCCCAAAAATTTCTATATAAGTATTTCCCTCCTGCTAAAACTGCTAAATTAATGACTGAAATTAATACATACTCACAAAAGGACGGGGAATCCTTATATGAAACTTGGGAAAGGTTCAAGGAGCTATTACGCAAGTGTCCCCATCACGGCCTCGCAATATGGCAACAAGTATCCACTTTCTACAATGGATTGTTGCCACACACTAGGCAGACACTTGATTCTAGCTCCGGGGGACTTTTAGGTAACCGACGCCCACATGAAATATATAATCAGATTGAGGAAATTGCTCAAACCAATTTTCAATGGCACACCCCCCGGGGAAATAAGTCTATCGCCCCGGGCGCCCAGAAGGTCGACGAAAGCACTTCTTTACAAGCCCAAATCGAGGCCCTTTCTTCAAAAATAAAAAAAATTAGAAATGACAAAAACCGTCTCGGTTATGGCTTGTGAAGGGTGTGGTGGGTCACATGAAAATTGGAGTTGCATGAAAGAAACGGACGATCAACAAGAAATGGTAAACTACATTGATAATAGACCTAGGCCGTCAGGTTCTCCAACGGGAACTTACAACCAAGGATGGCGAAACCACCCAAACCTTGGTTGGAGGGAACCCGTCAATAGTAGTAACCAACAAACCCAACGAACAAACTTTCAGCAATCAAGAAATGAGTCACAAAATTTCACTCAACAACAAGGTGGACGAGAAAGGCTCGAAGATACTATATCTCGCCTCGTCTCTGACACTGATAATAAAAACTCGGAAAGATTTCTACAATTAGAGTCTAATTTTAGGAATCAACAAGCTAGCATTCAAAACATAGAAAAACAAATAAATCAAATAGCTCAAAACTTTTCCGAGAGACCGCAAGGCGCATTACCTAGCAATACCGAAACAAACCCAAAGGCGCATGTTCACCTCATCACACTACGAAACCGCACCGTAGGACCTGCAGAAGTACCGCCACCTACGGAAGAAACGATGCCAACACCTCTGCAGGAAAAGAACTCTCCTCCATCACCAGAGCCTACCAAGGCTCCTCGAGTTCCGTACCCCGGTAGGTTAATTCGTCAAAAGACCAATGAGCAATTCGCAAAATTCGAAAGTCTGTTAAAACAGTTGCATGTCAATATTCCTTTTATCGAAGTCCTAACCCAAATGCCCAAATACTCTAAATTTATGAGGGACTTCCTTACCCATAAAAAGAAAATTGAAAATTTGCAATTAGTTAATTTAGGCGAAGAATGCTCTGCCCTCGTACTCAATAAACTACCCCAAAAGAAAATCGATCCCGGAAGTTTCACGATTCCATGCTCAATAGGGGAATCACCCGTTCGCAATGCCTTGGCCGACCTAGGGGCTAGCATTAACCTCATGCCCTCATCAATGTTCAAAAGGCTTGGCTTGGGAACCACGAGCCCTACAAAAATAAGCATACAACTCGCTGATCGATCCGTCAAGTTCCCACAAGGTGTCATCGAGAATGTCTTGGTAAGGGTAAGCAGATTCGTTTATCCAGTTGACTTTGTCATACTCGATATGGAGGAAGACACCGAGGTCCCCCTTATACTAGAGAGACCCTTCCTTGCCACGGCACAAGCAGTGGTAGACATGAATGACGGGACACTCACTTTGAGGTATGGGGATGATGAGGTGAAGTTCGGAGTTGGGAAGAGAATAGAGGACGACGACCCAGTCAATTACATGAAGGTTATTGATTCGAGCCTGGATGCCGCTCTCCGACGGTGTAACATGGGAAGCCAGGCATCCCACTCAGAAGATATATAACCTCGACTCGGGTCTAGCCAAGGACCCTTATAAACGTGGCGCACCACGGAGGCATTCCGCGGAACAATCCTTAGTTTAGTTTAATCTTTTAGTTTTTGCAGAATAAAACACACTCATGGTGGTAATGGATGAAAAAGGGAACGAGAAAAATGGAACCATGCAAGAAGAACAGAGCAACCCGACAAAAATCTCCATCACAGAAGGCTCAACACGGGCCGTGCCCAACCAACACGGCCCCGTGCTGAGCCCCCTGCAGAAAATCACCCATTTCAGGTAACTGGACACGGGCCGTGTTCAGCGGACACGCCCCCGTGTCCAGGCTTCTGTTTCAATTCTCTAATTTTTGTTACTGGCACTTGACCACGGGGCCGTGCCCGGTCAACACGGGGCCGTGTCCAGGATGCCAGTAACACAAAACTTTGCTTTTAAACCCACTTTTACACATTCTAATCAACCAAAAACTTTATTTTTGGACACATTGAGGACAATGTGTAATTTAAGTGTGGGGGGGATGCTAAAACCTTGAAATTTTGCAAAATCCTAAACACAAGCCTTACACAAAACTCTATTGGAACCGCTAAACACACCAAATTTTTTCAAAAACTTTTTCATTTTTTTTATTTATTTACTTGTCTTAGTTTAAGTTGGGAATAACAAGTTCTAAAAAGGTTATATTTTTACAAGTTTACAACCGATAGCGTCGTGATAAAAAAAGAACCAACATAAGAAAATTATGAAACGGCATAACAAGTCTAGTTAAAAATTTGATTATATATACTTGGTCACATTAAAAACCCATTCCCACAAAAGTGAGTTTTGAGCCTTTATTGAGCATAAAAATATACATATTTAGACTAAATGCTCATTTTTCATTTCTTGTGTGAATAGCCGCTCGGTTCTTACAAATCTAGAACTTGCCACGACGATACATTCCCGGTCCTTACCAACTTAAACCCAAGTAAGTAAATGATGGAGGCATTAGGACTAACCACTTTTCTTTCAAAACCATTATTTTTCATTTTTTTTATTACCTACCTAAAATCCCCCTAGATAGCCCCTTTGAGCCTAAACCTTTCATTTCATTACCCCAAAACCCTTTTTACCCACCAAAAACCTTTTTATTTTTCACCCTTTATTTTAGTAACAAGCTCGCTTTTTCGTAAACTCACCTTTCTATGTGACGATCAAAAAAAAAAAAAAATATAGTGATGAAGTCAAAAACAAACAAAAGCTATATAAAAGCTTGTTTGGAGAAATACTTCAAAAAAATAAAAAGTCACTAAAAACAAGGTATTTCACGAAAACCGACGCTTGTTACGATTTTCGCCCTTTTTACTAACCACTAACCAACCACCCACCTTTAACCCAAGCCTAACCCTTTACCCCAAAAAGTCCTCTTGATATTTACAAAGGTAAAAAGTTAAAAAGGAGGAGGATTGATTGCTTGGCAAGCCTATGGAAGGCGTAAGTTCCATGCCGCTCTCGAGTGATTCACTAAAATATACACCTTCGGCCGAGTGTTGAGTGATCTCCCGTGAGGTATATGAACTTGTATATAAATGGAATTTTAATAAGGCATGCTATGCCCGAATAAGTAATTTATCTTATGAAACGTTCAAAATAAATCATAATGAATAGGATTGTAAATAAATAAAAATAAAACTTACAAAGACCTTGGATTCCCGACACTCTAGGACAAGCTAAAAACTTCTCTTCTACCTATTCCATTTTGGAGTGTAAGCCACATTTAAAGAGTTTTGCTTGAGGACAAGCAAAAGTTCAAGTGTGGGGGTATTTGATGTGTGTAAAATGCAACATATAAATCACATCAATTAAGGCATAAAACTAACCCTTTTTGAGTACTAATGTTGGAAAAATAGTGTTTTTGTCTTCCTTTTGTATTTTCAGGATTAAATGAGCTCAAAATCACAAAAGAAGCAAAAAGACAACTAATTCTACCATAAATACAAGAAAAGGAACAAAAGTAGACTGCCCGGACCCTCAACGGTACCTCCCAAAGCAAAGGAGAAGAAACAGAGTCTGAACACGCCTCGTGTCCAGCGAACACGGGGGCGTGCCCAGGAAGCAGCAGAAAAGACAAACCAGTAGAAGCTTCCATTGCCCACCACGGGGCCGTGTCCAGCGGGCACGGGGGCGTGGTGAAAGTACAGCAGGCGCATTAATTGTAATTGCGAATTACAATTAATGAAGAGAGAGAATGTCAGACGGGCACGGGGCCGTGTCCAGCGGACACGGGGCCGTGTCCAGCCTTCTGTTCAGCCTATAAATAGAGGAGCTTGGTTTCATTCTCTCTCATCCCTTGGCACACCACCTCTCTCACACTTCATCCACCACCCACCACCACCATAACACCTTCATCCACCACCATCATCCATTGTCCATCGTAGAGTGTGTGAGTCGTCTCGGGATCCAAGATTGATAGTAAGAGTTCTTGACAATAAAGGCCATGTTTGCCTAAGTCTCTTACATCACTTGGTGAAGACAAGTGTTTAGTATAATACTTTTTATTTTTAATCTTTTGCACTTTTTATTTGGTTTTATTTTAATGACTTTAATAACTAGTTACTTATGTTGAAGGTGATCTTTCCTTATCGTTTGTCCGTGGTGTTTTGGCATTATTTTACTGTCTATATAAAATAAAAGATTTTCACCATTCATATCTCCACGGTCTATATGGAGGTATGTTGGCTACCTGGTCGGAGGTTAAGGGAACGGTTTGGTAAGGGTCTTGCCCTTGTTCAGCGTTTAGAGGTCCTGCTTGGGACCTGGGTCAAATTTAGTAGGATCTCCTTCAATGCCAGTAGGTATTGGATGGCGGGGATCCAAACTCTTTGACCCCCTCATAAGTTAACTACTATTAATACTATAACCCGGCTATTTAGGACTGTATCCTTGCTGACTCAGACTACTTAGCAGAGGGTAACGTCACCGCCAAAAGCGGGGCCTACCACAATTTGCATTAATAACTTAATTCATTATCTTTCAATAATCCGACCCTTTAGGATTGTATCCTTGCTGACTCAAACTACTGGGTTGAGGGTAACGTCGCCTTCAAAAGAGGGGCCTACTACAATAACTAAGATAATCACTTAAACAAGTGCAAAAGTGCAAAAATAATCAAAGGTTATACTAATACACGTGTCGGATCCAAGTGATTCATCTTGTCTATCTGTTTTTATTTTATTTTTATTTTCAGCATTTAGTTAGTTTTTATTTTTCTTAGTTTAAAACATTTTTCTAACTTTTTGATTTGATTAGACGTTGAGGATAAACCGGTATTAAAAGCTCTTGTGTCCTTGGACGACCTCGGTATCTTACCAACACTATACTACGTCCACGATGGGTGCACTTGCCCATATGTGTGTTTAGTGTTAGTGAATATCGTGTTTTATAAATTTAAAACTTGGCTAAAAGTGTAAAAAAGGGGCTTAAATACTCATCAAAAATATAACACACTTCACGCACATCAAATTGTCTCATTTGTGTGTTAACGAATTCCCCCCCATTGTCAGGTCGGAAAATTTGGATGTTTTTTCGAAATTGAGTTTGAACCATAGTGTAAAAAATTGTGAACCTATCAATAACTTCAGATTTATTTTTTAAGAAATAAATCCAAGTCATCCGAGTACAATCATCCACAAATATTACGAAAAAACGGAAGTTTTACCCTCCAATAGTGGGAGCGGGACCCCAAACATCCGAATGAATCAATGAAAATGGCACATCAACTCTTGTGTTATTTGGTTTAAAAGTTTGTCTGTGGCTTTCGGCCAATACACATGTTTCACAAGGAGATGTACTACTGCAAGGAAAAAGTTTAGGAAACAAAATATGTAAATAACCCGTGGATGGATGTCCCAATCTTCTATGCCATAACCATGCTTCTCATTCAACTGTTCCATGAGCAAGCATCACAATACCACTTTGAGTCACCTCATCCACATAATACAGTCATTGCCTTTCAGTGCCACGCCCAATGATCCGCCCCGTCCTGATATCCTGTAAAATACAAAAGGTAGGATGCATGAGAACCGAGCAATTAAGTTCTTTCGTAGCATGACTTATTGAAAGAAGTTTATGTGACAGTGAAGGCACATATAAAAAATTAGAGAGTCTAAGTGTCGATGAAATCTCAATCGTCCCTCCGGTTTTTACATCCATCTTTCCACCAATTGCCGTTTTAATATTTGATTTTCTGGGTTCGGTTGAGGAGATAAGGTCAGCCAAATCATAAGTCATGGTATCAGTTGCCCCACTATCAAATATCCATGATTCATCCTCTTTGTTACTACAATTTTGGGCCATGTTTATGGACCCATCATAATTTGGTCGACTAATACACCTTTTAAAACTTTCTATTATAAAGTCTTTGATTTGGAATATTTGAGGGACTGAATTGCAATTATTTGGTAGATAAAGTGGGGTTTTCAAGAGTGTGTCTTTTTCAACCCCAATACCTTCACTGAAGAAATCATCTTCTTCTTTGTTCCAGGTTGCTGCCGCTGCTATTCCTCCGAAACCACCACTGTTCTTGCTTCCATTACCAATGTCTTCTCGATTACTGGTGCTGGTTGATTTTCTTTTCTCCTGAACTGCAGTCTTTGTGCCTTTCTTGTGACCATCGGACCACCATTCGGGATAACCAACGAGCCTAAAACACTATTCCTTTGTGTGTCTCGCCATTCCACAGTGATCACACTTTAGGTGAGTTTTGTCGTCTTTAATTGTTGAACCGGATTTTTTACCGTCATTCCGACGGTACCCCTTCATTGCAAGACCCACTCCTTCGGTTTCGGAGGCTGCTACCAAACCTGCTCCTATTCCCTGTGTATCATTGAGAGTTGTCCCCAAAATATTTTGGTGAGCAGCCTCTTTGCGAACAATGGCGTACGCAGCTTCCGCCGCTGGAAGTGGGTCAAGCCGGAGTATCTCCCGTTTTATAGGGTCATACTTCTGGTCAAGGGCATTTAAAAATTGGAACAACTTTTGTTCTGACCTGATTGTGGAGTATGCTTGTATATCGGCCGGACACTTCATTGGATTCTGGTCAATCCGGTCAATCTCTCCCCACACTCCTTGAAGTGTAATCCACAGTTCTTCGAGGGAGAGACTGTTTTGCTTGATATCATTGGCTTTTACATGGAGATTGAAAGTCTGAAGTTTGTCACACCCACTGCTATAAGTAACTACCAAGGCATCCCACGATGACTTTGCTGTGGGAAATCGGTAAGGTTACATGCAATGGCTGGTTCGATATTTTGAATCCACCAGGAGAATACGACGAGATCGTCTTGCTCCCATTGATCGTGTGTTTCATGGTTTTGGTTTGGTGGGTTTGAGGTAAGATGCTTCAACAGGTTTTTTGATCTTCCGCCTATGGCAACCCGAATCATCCGGGTCCACAGGGCATAATTTTGACTATTCAGTTTCAGGTTTATTTATAAATTATCGGAAAGCTTTGGACTTTTTGGTTGAGAATTTTTTAGAAGATTGGCTAGCTGTAAGGTTAAGTCATTACCGGAGTTGCTCGAGTTGTCGTCTCCAGACATGGCGACTTGCTGGCGACTATGGTCTGACTAAGGTAGATGATGAGTAGATTATAAAATCCGCTCTGATACCACCTTAACAAGTAAAGAGATGAAAGGTTAAATTGTATTGAAAATATTGCTCTGTGTATTGATTTACATTGAGGAAAACCATCGAACTTATACAAGATTTCAAGATGAAATAAAAGGAAACACAATAAAGTTTGGGCTGGAAATATGGCTGGTTATGAGCTGGCGGATCCTTTATTTTGGGAGATGATGTTGCTTAATTTTGTCTGATCCCTAAAATTTCTTTCTTCTAACATATACCCCAAAATTTCTATAGAACCAGAGGGTCGAAAACGTATATACCCAAAAAATTCTATACGAAACCACATATATTACACTACTGAGCGAAAAGTTCGGGGGGTCGGAGGCCCCCCTCCCCGCCCCCTTAATAGTTGCGCCCCTGATCCTAGGCCAAACACATTCAACTCAGTCTCATAAAATGTGATCGTGTAATCTGTTTATCTAAACACACTTGGATGGACATCAGGGGCGGACCTAGAGTTAGCCGTGGGTGGGCGGGCGCACCCCTTGATTTTTTTTAATGTTATGCGTGAATGAAAATCTCAAGCGCACCCCTTGAAATTTTATAATTGCACCTCTTGAACTCGGCAAATCTGTAATAAAAGTTAAAAGAGAAGATTTATGATGTAATTTTTAAGAGTTTTACCGTAATGCCGGAGGTATCATTGTGCTCCGATGAGTCTGAAACTTAGAAAGAAAAATATGGAAGATGATGATGGATAAAGAAAATGATAATGGTTTAGGTGAATATGGGATTCTCTCTCTTAACACTCTACGCCCCCTACTACTTTTTTATATTATATTTATTTCTTTATTACTTCTTTATCTACATGGTTATGTCTTTTCACCGTCTGACACAATCTATATTTAACCATGAAACAACTATTTCAACTAAAATAATTCATTTTTCAAATATATACATATAGTCCTTATGTTAACTACAATTTTTAGTTTTGACTATAGTATTTTACGTATTATATATTGAATTTGGGGGTAAAGATAGCGTAAAAAAGGGCCTAAAGTGTGAGAAGTGTATTATAACACTATATATAATACTATATAACACCATATAAACACCGTATAACAATATGTAACACCATATAATACTATATAACACTATGTAACACTATATAACATTATATAACAAATATAACACTATAGTTTGTCTGATAGCATGTCTATGATAAATGTATAGTGTTACATAGTGTTATATGGTATTATATGGTGTTACATATTGTTATACGGTGTTTATATGGTGTTATATAGTATTATATATAGTGTTATAATACACTTCTCACACTTCTCATACTTTGAGCACTTTTTACAGGATCCTCTACCTTGAATTTGGCTCAGATAATATAATATTTTATTAATTTATTTTATCACGTTATTATTTGATATATTTTTGTCGCTCTTTTTTGTTTTTCTTATGTAGGAAATTCTCTTCTGAGGATGTATTTTTATTTGAAAAAATAAGCTAATACGCATTAACACTTAATGAAATGATGTTTTGAATATATTTCAAAAAATATAATTCGTAGGGAGACATTTTAAATATGTTTGTAATAACATTTAACGTGTTTTTGTTAATTATATAAATTTAGCTTAATGTTCTTTTGTTTTACATGACCCGACCCAACCTGATATGAACCGAATTTTTTTTATACCTTGGGGCCTAAAATTTTAAAAAAATACTCCGCACCCTCATGAAAAAATTTCTACGTCCACCACTGATAGACATATGTTATAGGATATGTGTTACGTGTGACATAAAAGTGTTGTCGTATTTGTATAAAATTTAGTAATACCGTATATTTCTTAACATTAAACCTGTAAGAAAGTTGGCTATAAATATATGATTTAATAGAATAATTGTAAAATAGTCAAAGTTGACCCAAAATAGCTATGGAAATTACCTTTCACAAAACCTTTCTCGCTATTCAGGAAACGAAATTGCAACAGTCTGAGTCATTCTTATTTTGCCAGTTCTGGGGCAGAGCCGAGTTCAAGTGTGCTGTAGTTGATTCGGTAGGCAGATCAGGCGGCCTCGCGTGCCTATGGTGTCCCGCGGTTTTCAGGTGTGTCGATATCTTTCATAACAGAAATTTCATCATAATTTCGGGTTTCTTGACTCAATCAGGGTGTAGGATGAATTTAGTAAATGTGTATGCTCCTAATGATGCAACCAGTAGGAGGGGGGTTTGGTCTGAGATTCTTGGGTTCAGGAATTCTTTGCAGGGGTTATGGGTCATGATGGGTGACTTTAATGATGTTCGGGAAGCCAGTGAGAGAAGTAATTCTGAATTTATAGCTTCTAATGCCGAGGCATTCAAAAACTTCATACTATCAGCCGGGTTGGTGGAGTATAACATGGGAGGAGGGAAGTTTACTTATATATCTGACAATGGTAGAAAATTGAGCAAACTTGATAGATTCCTTGTGTGCTTGGGTTTTAGAGAAAAATGGCCGAATGCTACAGTCGTTGCACTGGCTAGGGAAGTCTCGGACCATCGTCCTATTGTTCTATCTACGATTGATTCGGATTTTGGGCATATCCCGTTTAGATTCTTCAATTCATGGTTTGAATATTCGGGTTTTCTAGACTATGTGTTATTAAAGTGTGGGGAGTTTAGATTCTCGGGCCCTGAAGATCTCGCTCTTGCCATTAAATTGAGGTGGTTAAAAAATAATATCAGAACATGGCTGCAATCTGAAAAAAATAGAAGGGCTGGTATATACGATGGTAAAAAGGCAAGGCTGGCGGCAATAGAGAATCTGGCAGAGGAGAGGGTTTTGATGGAAGAAGAGTTGGCTGAAAGGGTGGATTGTAGAAACTTTGTGGCCGAGGTTGATAGAATTAAGCAGCTGGATCTAAGACAGAAGTCCAGGACCAAGTGGGCTGTTGATGGTGATGAGAACTCAAGTTTTTTTCACTTGGTGATTAATTCAAACATTAGTACTAACAGATTGAACGGCTTGATGATTGATGGTGAGTGGACTACAAATCCATTGGTCATTAAAGAATCTTTGTATGAGTTCTTTAAGCTTCAATTCTCTGAGACGATGCCAAATAGACCTGTTATGGATTGTCCGGGCTTAGCCTCTATCTCGGAGTCCGAGGCAATGATGCTTGAACAACCGTTTACAATGGAGGAAATTAAAGAAGCGGTTTGGGAGTGTGAGGGAGATCGGGCTCCTGGTCCTGATGGCTTCAATTTTAAGTTTATTAAAAGGTGTTGGGAGGGCCTCCGGGCTGATCTTGTCCGTTTGTTTAACAAGTTCTACTCGGAGGGTTCTATCAATAAAGGTTGCACGTCTTCATTCATTGCCCTAATTCCCAAGGTCAAAGATCCGATCGGCCCCGCCAATTTTAGACCGATTAGCCTTATTGGTGTGATTAATAAGGTTATATCCAAAGTGCTTGTTAATCGTCTAAAGCTGGTGATAGGGAAACTAATTTCGGAACAGCAGTCGGCATTTCTAGCAGGTAGAAATATAATGGATGGGCCTTTAATTCTGAATGAGGTGACGAGTTGGTTAAAGAAAAATAAACGTGTTGGATTGTTCTTTAAAGTGGATATCAACAAGGCGTATGATTCTGTTAGTTGGGCCTTTCTGGACTCGATTATGGCCCAAATGAAGTTCCCAAGCAAATGGAGATCGTGGATTATGGCCACCCTACACACCGCTAGAGCGTCCGTTCTGGTGAATGGCTCGCCAACCAGGGAATTCGACTGCTCCCGTGGTCTCCGTCAAGGTGACCCTTTATCGCCCTTTCTTTTTGTAATTGTTATGGAAGCCATGTCTTGTATGATGAAGAAAGCGGTATCCTGTGGATTATATAGAGGCATTGACATCACAGATGGTGGTCCGACTCTATCTCATTTGATGTATGCGGATGACGTAATGTTTTTGGGTGAATGGTCTTTATCAAACATTAATAATCTAAGAAGGTTATTGCGTTGCTTCTACTTGGTGTCGGGTTTAAAGGTGAATCTGGCAAAATGTAGTGTATATGGTTTTGGTGTGGGTGAACAAGACGTGACGAGAATGGCTAATCATCTAAGGTGTAAGCAAGGTACGTTCCCTTTTATGCATTTGGGTTTGCTTGTTGGGGCCAACATGAACTTAGCCCGGAATTGGAAATCGGTAATAGAAGTTTTTAAGAACCGCCTATCCATATGGAAAGCTAAAACACTTTCGTATGGGGGCCGTATTACATTAATCAAATCGGTTCTTAACGCCTTGCCGACATATTTTTTTCGCTCTTTAAAGCGCCAATCAAAGTCTTGGATGCTCTTGATAAGATTCGAAGGGTATTCTTTTGGGGAGGGTCGGAAGAAAAAGCAAAAATGAATTGGGTAGCGTGGGAAAAAAAATATTGCCCCGGTTGACTATGGGGGGTTGGGTTTTGGCTCAATTAGAGATGCTAACTTAGCCATGTTGGCTAAGTGGTGGTGGAGGTTCAAAACGGAAAAAAACAGTTTGTGGCGAAGGGTTGTTTGGGCAATACATCACAATAATAGAGCCTGGAATGATATACCGGTTAAAACCTCGATTTCTGGCCCATGGAAAAACATCATCAGCATTCGAACCAATCTAATACCTGCTGGTATCGATCTAAAGAAGGCAATATGTGCGAAACTGGCAAATGGAGAAAATATACATTTCTGGTTGGACATTTGGGCTGACCCGGTTCCTTTTTATCTTAAGTTTCCTGCTCTGTTCAAGAATGAAAGCCGCAAAGATTGCTCGGTGAAAGACAGGCTTCTGGTTGATGAATCTGGGCCGAGTTTCGTTTGGGCCTGGAGTCGGCCCATCATTAATAGCAGTGAAGGATCTCAGTTGCAGGAATTGATGGATATCGCTAGGGGCCAGGTCATGAGGGTGGGCTCGGATCAATGGTCCTGGATGCATGATCATAATGGTTATTTCAGTGTGGCTAATATTAAAAATTTGTTAAGTTCGGCTGGTCGAGAAATGCCCGCAAGAAGATTCGAGTGGAACAATTGGGTCCCGAAGAAGGTCGCTATTGTTGCTTGGAGGGCGGAAATGGAAAGACTTCCAACAAAATGCGCGCTAAGACGTCGGAATATTATGGTCCAAAATAATCTATGTGTTCACTGCGGATATTTTGAGGAATCGTGTGAACACGTTTTTGTTATGTGCCAGTTTGCTCAAGTGATATGGCAATATATTGCGGATTGGTGTAGAATACCACCTGTTGTTGCATTTGATGTTAGGGATTTACTCGACTTACATAGCGGAGCATTGAATGGGAGGAAGAAAAAGAAGGCTTTACATGCGGTGGTTCTTGTAACGTTTTGGAGCTTATGGAAAATGCGGAACGAGGTGGTCTTTAGGCAAGCAAGCCCGTGTACCACAAAAATTCTGGATGAAATCAAAGCGATGGCATTTTTATGGGTCAAACATAGATCGAGGATGGTGGAACTAACTTGGGAGAAATGGAGCCGGTTCGAAATCATTGGTTAAGTCTATGTAATTTGTATAAGTCATGTTTTCTTGGTGAAGCTTTGTAATGTGTATATTTTGGCGGGTAGCTTCTTGCTACAATTAATAATAAAATTTTGTCGGCCGTTCAAAAAAAAAAACTCCTCTTTTTCTCCGATTAGAAGTCGCACAAGCTCTAGAATTCAACCAACATCTTTAGGTAAAGGGTTTTGTTAAATAGACCTTAAAGTCAACTTTTTTTTTTTTTTTTTTTTTTTACTTTTTTCCCATAAATCAACTTTTAAAGTTCACATAAACCAAGTTTGACTAATTTGATATACTAGTCCAAATGTTGGGTTTATTTATCACACTTCTTAAGTAAAAAACCTCAACTTAAATGTTGGGTCTATTTATCACATCCCTTAAGTAAAAAGCGCCAACTTAGCCGATGCAATTTTGGTGACAAGCGCAAACTAACTAGCCTAGTATGCCTATTTTCTCAGTTTCTTGGCCAACCATGATTGTTTTTGTAATTTTCAGTAATTTAATAGCAGACTTGGTTGGCTGCTAGTAGCCTCCATTATTTGTTTTCCATGTTTTTCAATTGTCCATCACTAAATTTTTATCTCCATCAATTAAGCAAGAAAACAAATAACGTAATCCGACTTCAATAAGTCTAATAAAAAAACAACATTATTTATAGGATTCGTAGCATGAGTTGAACCGGATATTGTTTTGACATTCTCATTGGATGTATTTTTTTTAATCACAGAGAGTATAATATAAGAATTTTGTTGGTTGCGTATAATATATTAATATAAGAGTTTTGTTGGTCGAGTCTGAATTAGTAAAATGTTTAAGGACATTCGAAGATAAAAAATCATGGAACCAGTAATATATTTTTTTGTTGGTCTCACTAAATTCTCACATTAGCAAGTTTAGCCGGTTAGAAACGGGGTGGTTTCGTCAAGGTTAAGGGAAACATATAAAACTAGGGGATTCCCCACGTTTTGCGAAGGAAACTCTATCCATACTACTTTGGTTTGTTATGATATCGACACTCACTATAGCAACCGAAAAAAAAAAAAATAAAAAAAGTGAATACCAGTAGCGGTTCAGTAATATTGATAGGATGTTGTTTAATCAGAGTGGGTTCTGTTCATCATAGCACCAGTAAGATGTTGGCACTCGTATGACTTACGATACCAAAAAAAAAAATACTCTCGTCTCTAATACAATTCCATTTTCAACAAAAGTTAACGAAATGTAGAGAAAAAATTAAACGCACACACGTCTTCAATTTTTTTTTTAAAGTTAACGAACACAAATTTGTACATTCATAACCACGTATTAAATAATCTTATATATAGTTATTCGATTTTACATATAGTTGTCGTCAGTGTTTTTTCCCTTTAATTAAATGAAGATTATCGATTATAATATATAAGTAAAATAAACATACAAACAAAAGATGCTAGTATAATTGAACACGAGATTAGAAAATGGAAATATCTAAATTACCAATGAATCAATGAATATATTATTTTTTTCAGAGGTAAAAAGGTTTCTCTTTTATTTTTATTATTATTATTATTTTGAAAAAGATGACAACCTCCTACTACTGTTCAAGTCCTTTAGTATTGTATAGATACTAGTTGGTGTCCTGTCCGCGCGTTCCGGGCGATGGTCGAATAATTCACAACAAATTAAAAAAACAGTACTATAGTTTTGGTAGAAATGTGATATACGTTAAATTATACATGTTTTTATACCCCGAAACACTTCCGTTTTAAGCGTTTTTGACCGAAACCGCGACGTTTAAGTACCAAATTCGGTACTTTTATATTTTCAGGTCTTAAACGATGCGTTTCTGATAAAACGGACAAAATTCTGATGCGTTTCTGATAAAACGGACAAAATTCTGATGATTGCCAGGTGTGGCACTACCGTGCCATCCATCGGCACTTGCCGATCGTTCGATCTCGGAAGCACTACCAGTGCCAACATCTTCTCGGGCCGCACGGTAGTGCGATCCGCCGCATGACCATGCCAGTGCCAAATCAAGCTTTCTGATCCTATTTCTGATGACATCGTACTACCGTGCCACCATCGGCATGACTGTGCCGATCTGATGACTCAGGCAACTTGTCCACTAGTCCACTTGGCTGACCCGGGTTCGCTGAAAATGATGTCACCCGACAAGGCCTGACCGCACGGCCGTGCGACCCGATGGCACGACCGTGCCAAATTGAAAATTGCCTATAAATAGCAGCATTCGCTACTGATCAAAATGTTGGGTTTTTCTCCATGTTTCTGTGCGATTTCTGGGTTCCGAAGCAGTCCTGGTCAGACCCATTTGAAGCTTAAAGACCGAATGGAAGCATAACCGATCTAACCCATCAATTCCTTGCTTGTTTATGGTTCGATTCCTTGTTCTTGAACATGTATTCTGATCGTTTTGCAAGTTATGAGCTGATGTTAGTTTATATTTAATGTAGTTTATGTAAGGGTATTGGTTTTATACAAGATATATCTTATTGTGATTAGGAATACTTTCTTGCACGTAAGGGTTCTAATGAATTATATGGTGTTGATTGCATGTTCTTAGATGTGGTTTATGATCCTTGTTTAGTAGTTTTGGTCTGAAATTGCTGACATGGTAGATTTGTGTTTAAGACATGTAAAGGTGAAATTGTTTGTTATATGATCTACATAATTGCTTATCCTCGTGGCTGTATTGTGACCATCGGTATTGCTTTCTTTGATAAGTGAGGTTAGGAATCCAGACCCGGTAAATAACCTATCTTTAAACGTTCGCATGAATAAATATCAATAGCTCGCTAATGAATGATTTTAGGTGGTTAACGTGTGACCATCGCGTTAACTTTCCGAAGAATCATAATGCTAGAAATCCAGACCCGGTAACTAGCTATCTCGAAATTGGAAAATTGATTAAGTGCTTTTGTGACATATCTGATAGATAACATGTTTAGGTTGTTTGTGAAACAAGATAGTAGTATATTTATGTCTTAGTTGTAATTTAGATAACTTAGTTAAACAACCATTCACCTTTCCTTATATTTGGTAAAACAATGACAAAGATTTAGTACATTATAACGCCCGTGTTCCATGGGTCGATATCTGGCTCTTACCAATACTTTGCTGCATATATGACGGGATACACTTGTCCTTTGTTGTGTGTGTTTTAATGTTAAGGTATAAACCATTTTTATAAATATTAAAACCCACGTGTGTGTGTAAAATCAATGTAAATAATATGTGTAGATAAACACGCACCAAGTTTTTGGCGCCGTTGCCGGGGAACACGGCGAAATTAATGGAACAATCCGAGTCATTATTTTACCGGTGTACAAACTGTGAATACTTGTACATTTTTGTATTTATTTGTTTTCTTTTATTTTCTAACATGTGAATACCTAGCCTGACACGCCCACTAGGACTAACTTTTGACTAACTTTTCTCTTTCTGTTTTACTAACCAGCTAACTACTAACCAATTAACTTTACTAACTTTACTAACCGCTAACTCACTAACCTACAAACTTTTTATTCATTGTTCGACTAACATTTTTCATTTATTTATTTAATTCAATTATGTGTTCGGAATCGAACCATTTTTCTTTTATTCTTTCATTTCAGTTATTTTAATTCAGTCATTTCATTTCTGTACTTCATTCATTTATTTATTTATTTCATTCCAGTACAGTTATTTCAGTATTTTATTTATTTCAATTCAGTTATTTCATTCCTGTTTATATTTATATTTATGCCCATGTTCAGAATCGAACCGCTTATATATCTATTTATTTATTTCATTCATTTATTTCATTTATATTCATTTATTTCAGTTACATTTATTCATTTATTCATTCTTGTTCATTTGTTTATTTTGTTAACTGCTTTTTCATTCATTTATTTGTACTCAATTGTTTATTTATTTACTCTACGAAAATAAAACTTTCTGATAAAATCATCAGATTTTCTGGTAAATTCTGATGAATTTATCAGATTTTCTGATGGATTTTGATAAAGCCATTTGGTTTTCTGAGACAAAAATTTTCACTTCTGATGAATTTACCGGATTTTCTGGTAAATTCAGATGGATTTATCAGAAATTCTGATGGAAAGAAAAATTTCATCAGATTTTTATCAGATCTTATCAGATTTTCTGATATATATAAAAATAAAACAAATAAAAAAAGAAAAAAAAGACTAACTGATATAATCATCAGATTTCTGATAAATTTATCAGACTTTGATGAAGTTAGCAGAATTTCTGGTAAAATATAAAAATTTCAGATTTTCAATGAGCTAATCAGATTTCAGCAGATTTTTATCAGATCTCATCAGATTTTCTGAAAAAAAAGTTTTCGGAGGTAAATAAGTAAATAAACAGGTAAATAGTTATATAGTTATGTATAATAAATTGTATATATATGTATATAATATAATAGTATTATTATTTATATTTATATTACTTATATTATTATTATTATGTTATATTTTTTTCCGTATAATGCATTCCTTTTTACTTGCAGGTTAATGTCCACAACCCCTGTACCCGTTATTGATGAGCTAGCAAACGAACCAGAAAATAACCTAAGAAGAAGCAGGCGGCTTCACGAAAGTTCACTTGTTATTGCACAAAGGATTGCGGCCGCAATCGACGAACCAGTGATACTATCTGACAGCGAGAGTTCAGAGGACGACAGAGGAAGCATTATGGGAGAGAACGACCAGCCTTTGAATGAGACCGGCCGTCCAGGAGGAGAGGGCTTGCTACCGAGCATCGCCCGACCTATGATAGCAGCACCGAGTTTTGAAATCAAATCTAGTATAATTAACATGTTACAAAACTCTGTGCAGTTTGATGGGAAGGATCAAGAAGATCCAGGTCGGCACATCGCTTCATTTCTCGAGGTGTGCTCGACTTTCAAAATTCGAGACGTTTCTGAAGACGCAATCCGTTTGCGGCTCTTTCCATTCTCTTTGCAAGACAAAGCCCGATCTTGGCTTTTGTCACTTCCAGCAGGGTCCATCACGACTTGGAACGAGATGGCAGATCTTTTTATGCAAAAATACTTCCCTCCAGAAAAGAAAACTAAGCTAAAGAACCGTATCATGACATTCAAACAGGACGAAGGAGAATCTCTACACGCAGCTTGGGAGAGGTTCAAAGATCTTCTAATCGATATACCACATCATGGGTTGTCCAAAAGACAACTTGTGTTGAACTTCTACCAAGGACTTAACTACGACTCACAAGAACGCATAGACGTATATGCAGGAGGCGATCTTGGAACAAAAACACCAACGGAAGCCTACACAATTATAGAGAAAGCTACCTTAAAGTCGAGTTCTCGTCACAGTGGAGTACGAAGTAAAGAATTATCTATTCCTGGAGTTCATCAAGTGGATACATATACGACTCTTGCAACGCAGATCGGAGCTTTGGCAGCAAGGTTTGATCAAGCTCAAAACATTTCGAAGGTACAATCATCATGTGAGCAGTGTGGAGTGTCACACGAGCCAGGTACTTGTGAGCAGGGTGTTATGTTTACCGGCCACGAGGAGGTGGACTATCTGGGCAATCAAATCAGGCCCCAAAATAACCCCTAGAGCAACACGTACAATCCGTGTGGAAGAATCATCCAAACTTTGGGTGGAAATCTAATTCTGGGAACCAAAACCCACTCGGATACGCCCAACGTGCTCCCGCGCCACAACAGCCCCAAGGACAGCCTTACCAATCTCAGGGTCCGTCCTTCCAGCCAAATTACCATCATCAAGGCTCCGGGTGCAGTTCCCAGCCTCACGCCTCTCAGCGTAACTCTAAGCTAGAGGAGATGATGGCACAGCTGTTAGAAAACTTCAATTGTGCTAATCAGATAGCTGAGAACCGCTACCAACAACATGAGGAACAATTTATGGCCCAAGAAGGGGAGATGCGGAGTCAGAAAGCTTCTATACAGACCATTGAGAATCAGGTGGGACAGTTGGCTAAAATGTTGTCTGAGAGACCCCCGGGTGGTCTTCCAGGAAACACAGAGCCGAATCCGAAAGGGCGTGTCAATGCCCCACACGTTTAACAAGTGTGAAAAAAATGAGTCTAGCTATCGACTCGCTGACAAATTTAGCGAGCGTGTTTTCACACGCTAAGGGTATTGTTGTAAATATTTAATTTCCCGCATTTATTTCCTTGTTCGTTAACTTTTCCTGTTTTTACGTAGGTACGAACAAGTTCGATCCATAACTTTTGAAGTTTTGAAGTTAGTTTAAAGTTAAAACATGTAAAACCTTGCAAAAATGGTAAAATCTATTGAGAAAACGGAGTGAGAGCATTCTGTTAGTTCTGTCTGCAGAATGTATAGATAAAACACAGCCGTGCACCTGATCCGCACGACTGTGCACTTCATAATCACATCTGACCAAGAACAGCGTGCATAAGGTGGTCGTCGGACACGCAATACTGTGTGAACCGATTGCACTACCGTGCACAACGGCACAACGTTGCAAACCACAGTACACAGGTTGATGCGCACGTCCGTGTACGACTTTTTAGCAACAGTAATTTTTCAGGGTATAAAAACGACTTTTCTAAAAAAAACCTTTCAAAATTACTAACCCTGGCCGCACACCCGTTCTTGGCTCTCCCACTTCTAAAAACAACCAATTTTTGCAAGGATTTAACTCAAATCTTTAATCAAGGTATGATTCCTTACTTGTTTTTAGTGTGTGTTTATTTTTGTTTAATAATGATTTTGGTTTTACACATCTAACGGTTTGATCAATAGTAGTGTTTGTTGTTTTAGTTAAATGACGTACTTGGCAGGTTTGTAAGGAATGTACACAGAGTTGAGAAGACTTATATTCAAATTCTATTTCATACAAGTCTACTCCAACTCTGAGGGAGTACATCTATCCTTTTTCATATTATTAGTTTAGCTCTTCATAATCGCTTAACTAATACGTGTTTCACATTGGGGACAATGTGAAATTCAAGTGTGGGGAGGGATTAATGTTAACTTTGTTTGTCCTTGAGTGTCCTCGTTTTTGTATATATTTATAAAAAAAAAAAACCTTAAAAAGATACAAAAACGGTCAGTTGTGTTCTTTAGAAAGCATCAGATTTGATCAAAACCGACAAGCCAAATTGATTTTTGAAAAAGATAACTAAAAGCGTGATGAAACAAAAGAAAGACTTGCATGTTTATCTTTATATTTATACCCATTACTTCCGTTTACGTGAGCATATTTTTGAGCCTTTAGTGCTTTCTTCAATGCTTCTTTGTTTTTGCGGAAAATGAGTGAGCCGGATGTTTCATGTAATTTAGAACTTGTCATTTGTATACTTTTCAAGATCATGAATATGTGAAATTGCATGAAAATGACGGAGGCACTTAGGATACCCTTTTGTGTTAGCCTTTTTCTTTGTTTATATCCCGCACCCAACATTATCCATTAGTCCGCCATGTTGAGCCTATTCCGTGTTTTTCAAATTTTACCCAACTAATTAGCCTACGTAACCAAATTTAACCTTTTTATTTTTAAACTTTTGTGTTAAAACTCGGTCAAAGTTATTTTCCAGCTAGCCTGTTTATAATTATTTCCTTGTTGTTGAAAAAAAAAGAAAAAAAAAGAAAAAAAAGGAGAAAAAAAGAAAATAGCGATCGAAAAACAGATCAAAAGACGATCAAATTAGAGCAATTTTAAGCACTGAATAGTACAAATATGTTGTTTAGCTCGAAAAGGGTAAAATCGTCTTTAAGCGTTATTTATGTATAGTTGTTGATTCATTTACACTAGTTACAAATAACCGCCGAGTTTTAACCGTTTAGCCACTTTCAAATATCCATTCCACACCCTTAACCATATCATTACAACCCATCAAAGACCTCTTGATTTATGTTTTTCACATGTTAATTGGTGGAGATTAGATCTTTTGACAAGCTTATGATATTGCATGATTCATTGACTCGGCATCGAGTGTTTAACATACACATTATATGTATGATTCAAAAATTTAACCGAGTGTGTGTGAACATTGTGAGAAATATAGAGATTTGCATGCTAAGTCAATCGAACTTAGAATCATTGCTTTATAATTATCCTTTCATGCATCCAACAAAGCTTGTTTGTTTTAAATCTTCGATGATGACTTTTTGAAAACAAATTTGACCACCAAACAAATTAGTAACTTTTTAAATATTTAGATTTGTTTTCCTTACTTTATTTTAAGTTTGCTTGAGGACAAGCAAAGTTCAAGTGTGGGGATGTTTGATATACGTTAAATTATACATGTTTTTATACCCCAAAACACTTCCGTTTTAAGCGTTTTTGACCGAAACCGCGACGTTTAAGTACCAAATTCGGTGCTTTTATATTTTCAGGTCTTAACGAAGTACAAAAGACAAATCTGATGAAAACGGGCAAATTCTGTTGCGTTTCTGATAAAACGGACAAAATTATGATGACTGCCAGGTGTGGCACTGCCGTGCCATCCATCGGCACTACCGTGCCGATCGTTCGATCTCGGAAGCACTACCAGTGCGACTGCCAGTGCCAACATCTTCTCGGGCCGCACGGTAGTGCGACCCGCCGCATGACCGTGCCAGTGCCAAATCAAGCTTTCTGATCCTATTTCTGATGACATCGCACTACCGTGCCACCATCGGCATGACCGTGCCGATCTGATGACTCAGGCAACTTGTCCACTAGTCCACTTGGCTGACCCGGGATCGCAGAAAATGACGTCACCCGACAAGGCCTGACCGCACGGCCGTGCGACCCGATGGCACAGTCGTGCCAAACTGAAAATTGCTTATAAATAGCAGCATTCGCTATTGATCAAAATGTTGGGTTTTTTCTCCATGTTTCTGGGTGATTTCTGGGTTCCGAAGCAGTTCTGATCAGACCCATTTGAAGCTTAAAGACCGAATGGAAGCATAACCGATCCAACCCATCAATTCCTTGCTTGTTTATGGTTCGATTCCTTGTTCTTGAACATGTAATCTGATCATTTTGCAAGTTATGAGCTGATGTTAGTTTATGTTTAATGTAGTTTATGTAATAATAGTTATAAACTTGTTTCTTGAATATTCGTTACATTGTAATCTTATTTGTATGAAGGTTTAGTACTTTTTCATGTTTGAATCTTCATGATTATATAACGAATGTTTCATTGATGTTGAGTTCATGATTATGTTTGATTGTCTTGGATAATGAATATGTGGTTAGTGGGATGGTAACTATTTCTTGATTAATCACTTATTTGTAGACTTTGTTTACACCATGAAACCAGACCAGGGTATTGGTTTTATACAAGATATATCTTATTGTGATTAGGAATACTTTCTTGCACATAAGGGTTCTAATGAATTATATGGTGTTGATTGCATGTTCTTAGATGTGGTTTATGATCCTTGTTTAGTAGTTTTGGTCTGAAATTGCTGACACGGTAGATTTGTGTTTAAGACATGTAAAGGTGAAATTTTTTGTTCTATGATCTACATAATTGCTTATCCTCGTGGCTGTATTGTGACCATCGGTATTGCTTTCTTTGATAAGTGAGGTTAGGAATCCAGACCCGGTAAATAACCTATCTTTAAAGGTTCGCATGAATAAATATCAATAGCTCACTAATGAATGATTTTAGGTGGTTAACGTGTGACCATCGCGTTAACTTTCTAAAGAATCATAATGCTAGAAATCCAGACCCGGTAACTAGCTGTCTCGAAATTGGAAAATTGATTAAGTGCTTTTGTGACATAACTGATAGATAACATGCTTAGGTTGTTTGTGAAACAAGATAGTAGTATATTTATGTCTTAGTTGTAATTTAGATAACTTAGTTAAACAACCATTCACCTTTCCTTATATTTGGTAAAACAATGACAAAGATTTAGTACATTATAACGCCCGTGTTCCATGGGTCGATATCTGGCTCTTACCAATACTTTGCTGCATATATGAGGGGATACAATTGTCCTTTGTTGTGTGTGTTTTAATGTTAAGGTATAAACCATTTTTATAAATATTAAAACCCACGTGCGTGTGTAAAATCAATGTAAATAATATGTGTACATAAACATGCACCAAAAGGTGTGACAACTGTATTCTGTAATCAATATAAAATAATGTTAATTATCAATAAAACAATGTGTTTTGGTGTTATTATATGTGTTTTGGTGTTATTTTGTGTGTATTTGTGTTTGATGATTTTTCGATTTGTTTCGAGTTAAAATCCAAGCTCTAAATCGCTTTCTGAAAAGTTATATGCAAACTGGTGCGTAAACGCAGGCAGTTTAACACGACAAACACTCCGGAATAGTGAGATAGGCTTAACATACCTTAAATAACCTTCACCTAACTTAGAAATAAGTTTTGGATGGTTTGGTGTGTTGAAAACAAGTTTGTTCGATCGCAGGGACTATTTGTGTCACACTGCGAAACTATACCGATTTGTATAGTAACAAACATTCCGGAACTTGATCATAAGTTAAATATGCCCTAAATATCCTTTACATAGCTTAGAAATTGTCACACCCTGGCTTTTGCGGAAGCGTGGGTTTATTTGGTGTGACTTCTTAATACCATAGCGTAATCACAACAATGCTATATGAAAATAAAACACATGATGTTCATCCATTCATCAAGTTTTTAAAGTAAACACGACAACATTGTCTTAAAAGTCGACACAACGAACCAAGTACAACCATGACATAAATTAAAAAGATGTTCGTACGACATAACAAAAGACTTGACTAAAAACACAGTTTAAGACTTGTAACCCGTCCAGGCAAAGGTCACACTACCTAAACTTGGATGACATCATTATTCCTACGCAACTTGACGTGATGCATACCGTGCCAGATCCACTAATTTCCTGAAATACATGTAGTTTGAAAAATCAACAAAAAGTTGAGCGAGTTCATGTAAAAGTGAGTATGTATAAACCTTTAAAGTATAAAAGTCCCTGGTATGTAGCAATAAGGAAAAAGAGATCACCAATGGGTTGCAAAGCCACTGGTATGTGTGAGAAAGTGCAGGGAAACTCAAACCTAGCAAATTTGTTACCGGGCTTCGGCTGTAGGACACAGTCACCTCTATGGGCCACCCCGGCCTCACGGGTGTGGGCTCGCTACACCCAAATAGATCTATCACTCTTGTGTCTCTCGGTCCTACAACGAGGATTAATGGCCTCAAGTGTTGTACCCACCCCTCACATGATCTAGTAGTATAAACCCTCCCTATGCTAACCATACCATGTAATAAAAGTTTGTAATAGTTATCGCATGTATTTCACTCCCGAAGTATAAAACTGAAAACAGTAAAGAGAAAAGGGGGGACATGAACTCACAGAAGTGCGTATCCAGAAACGTAAATCTCCAACTCAATCTGCTGCGTGACGACCTACACGTACTAATGCCTATTAGACAGATGGCCGTGCCATGGCTTAGGGTTTAACGTTCTTGGGAAAAATAGTTAGGTAACTATTTCGTATTCATACTTCTTAATTATTTTATAAGTATATTTCCTTCCCAAGGATGGGGGTTTTATACATGTACACGTTATAATTCCGAAAATATATTTTAAGTCTCACTTGAAAAATATATTTAAATCACTTGTCTAAAACATTTTATTTCCAAAATATATATATTTTTCCCAAAAATATTATTTTTGTAGGATCGTGAAACAACCTAACGAGTCGATCAGAAGAGTGCTCAGACCGAATCAGAGGCGGAATACATTGATTTGGTCTTCGTTTAGCTTGGATTCACTATTAACTGTCTCTTGTATTGATTATAAAGCAAATACAGTCACGGAGACACTTCGACGGAGCTTCGCCGTCGGAAACAAGACCGTTACAACTGAATCCGTTTGAAGCCTATTTATAGAAGATGACCCTGACCGTTTGAAGGTGACACACCACACTTCAAACGGCCACCACTTTCAAACGTAATACTTTCAAACGGTTGGGCCTTTAAACGGTTACAACTTTCAAACAGTCAACATCCAATTTCATCTTTCATGATATCACTTGACTTCTCGTGCATGTAGAATTTGTAGACTAGTGATGTCATCAATATGATGTCACACAATGATGTCATATTGATGATGTCACACTTGATTAAATCCGCAACAAACCCGAGACTCGACATAAGACGAAGACGACAGATGAATGCACCAACAGACTCCCCCTCAGATGTTGACGAGTCTTAAGTGTCGAGTCTTCGCATCTTCAGTCTTTATCAGTGTAGCATATACCAGGATCTTCTCTTTGGCTCTAGCCTCGTCAGACTCCCCCTTTCATCATGATGGGATCGCTATCTGGAATTTGCTATCACCTTGAGATCAAATCCTAGCTTTATCTCTGTTTAAGCTCATCTCAGGTTCTGATGTATCTCCTGACTTTCCGTAGCAGCAGGATCAGAAACCTACACATCTCAAACACTCTATTACAGACCAACAAAGATGTGATTCAACTTAATGAATCAATTAAACATTCGAGAATTTTTCATATTTAAAAATTTATCAACTTTTAAACTTTCCAAAATCTGATTAAACATTTCAAACCAATTTAACCAAACCATCTGTTCATCATGTTTAGCACTCGGAATTTTAAAAATTAGCTCTCCAACACCAGTTGTCAAAAATCTTTTTGGATTTTCAAAATATGAAACATAAATGCAAAAATTAAATGCAGAAATGAAATATGTACAAAAATATTTTTGTGAGTTCGTGCAAGAGGATCATATCAGCTGCCGACTAAACACTAGCACCGTTAAGCTGTTATTTCATTTTAAGCTTTTAAACAGTTCGCGTTGATTGCCGATATACTGATCCACTTAAATTCTCACAAAACTTTCAACCTGTTCGGGATACTGAATTAGTGTTTTAGAACTTAAACATCTACATGTGTCTCACCTCAGTATATACTCCCGTATCCAGACCCCAATATTCAGTCTTACAGGTGAGTATACCACAGCTGATATCTGTTAAGGGGTAGATGCGAGAGCCGTGAGAGCTCAGGTCGATACTTCCGTATACGTAGAGAGATGACGGCTTCGACTTTAAGGTGTGTCCCCTTTAGAGGATCTTTTATTTACAACAGCAGCGACTATCAATTTTATTGTTTCATCAGCATGCTGAGGGCGATGCTATGTTTCAAGCATTTTGCAGAAAGTATTATCCGGGGACTAGGTCAGTACTTCCATACAGCAGAAGTCCCGGGATAATACCCCAGATATCACTGAGCATAAAGACCTAGTATTTCAGAACACGGGACCCTTCAAACAGGATTTCAGGGGTTACCTATATATCCTGGAGGTGTTCCCCACGTAGATGCAAGTGAAATTTATGTTAATATCCCAAACTGATCTACTAATTCTGTGAAAACCTATCGGCACATCTTTAGCGAGACTGCTTAATTGCATTTATACATTACAAATCTTTAGCGTACTGTGCCAGTCTAGCTGATGTACTATCATTTCCCCTTATTCGCATCAAAACTCATTTTTAATTTTTCAGATGTTTTTGACATTTTCAAATTTTCTAATTTTTTTTTTTAAATTTTACTCCCCCTAAAATCAAAATATGTTTCAATTTTGATTTTCTGGGAAAATTTGAAACAAACTGTACAAAGTTTGACAACATGATATCGAATCACTTCAATTCTCCATCCGTTTGGCATAAACAATCAGAACTCCCCCTCACAACAAACTATTTTGCCATAATGATTTCAAAACACTCAAGTTTGTTTTAATCAGAATGGTTTTTCCGGAAAATAAGTTTGTTTACCAAACATTTGTAGGTTCGGGGTTACTTCATCACCTTGTTTTCTTCATATACATGACAGATTTTACAATTTCAGTTTTAGATCTCAAACACCACTTGTAGAAAATCAAGTACAACTTAATGTCCCTGATTTACCATATGTAAAACGAAAAATCACCAGAGTGAAATTTCTCAAGAAATGTGCCGATTCATGTTCCACGCTTACCAACCTGGGAACTCCGGCAAGTCAGGCTTTTCTATTTGAACAGATTCACCCAAGCCTGACGGTCCTTGGGTGATTTCGAATTCTTGTTCAACAATGGTGGAAAGTTTGCATCATCCATTGTTAAACCTGAATTCTCCATTTTTACCTCAACCAATGGCTCCTCTGGCTTTGACGAACCAGAATCATTGCCTGCACATGGCTTGTCTGACTTTGATCTGTCAGATTCATCGCCTGAAGGTGGCTTGTCTGACTTTGACCTGTCAGATTCATCGCCGACCATTTTCTTCTTCTTCTTTTCTTCTTTTGTCCTCAGATTTGTATCCAATGAATTCGTCTTGTTTGACTTTGCAATCGAGGAAGTCGATTCATCAGAACTCTTATTCTTACCCACGGATGAACCCGAGGACAATATCTTCTCGAGATACTCTCTCGCCTTTTTCCTCTTCTTTCGCAGTCTGTCTTTCTGCCCTTGAGAAAGCTTAACTTTCTTTTCTTGAATTGTCTGTTCTTGAACTTTAGGTTTTAGAACCTTCTGTTCATGGGGCTTGACATTGACTGGAATCTTTGCTAATTTTTTAGACTTAGCCCTCAATCTGTCATTCGATCTCCTTGGGCAATCTCTGGCAATGTGACCTCTGATGTTGTAGTTAAAGCATCTTCTCATCTTATAATTCCAACTTTGGCAGTTAACAGCAATGTGTCCTTGATAGCCACACCGGTAACACACTCTGTTATCGTACCAATCACCATTGTCAGTCCAAATGCTCAAATCAAAGCACTGTTTGGCTTGGTGATAATCCTTTTTCCTGTTGATTGCTGGATTTGACTTTTGAGCACTGTGGTCCGACCTGCACCACTTATTACCAACAATTGAATTATCATTTTTCAATTTTTGTGATTTTTGATTTTGATTGGATGATCGATCTGATGAGCTTTTATTATCATTTTGAACATTTTTCAAATTTTTAATTTTTTGTTTCTGTTCCACTTTCTTCTTCAAAGGTTTTTTCTTAGAGCATTCTCCCTTTTCAGTTGATTGCAGAATAGTTTTCTGAAATTTTTCTTTTAATTTCAAAAACAATTTTTGTTTTTCAATTTTTTCTTTTTCATCATCAGATTTTTCATCACAATCTTCAACTTTGACATTGTCAAAGTTTGTGACACTGTCACTTATTGAAACTGAATTGTTCGGTTTTGGACAAGGAAAATTCAAACTATTTGATGAAGTCACAAAACCTTTCAATTTCTTTTCAAGTACATCAATCTTGTTTCTGGAATTCTCAGCTTCATTTTCAAGATGAGACTTGATTGAATTTTCATTCTCATTCTTCATGTTTTCAAGAACAGACTTTTCATTTTTCAAAACTTTTATCTGTTCTTGAAATTTCGTTTCATTTGCTTTCAGATTCTTGTTTTCCAGCTTAATCTAGAAATCCTCATCTTCTGAAGATTTCTTTTTGCTTTCAAACTCTTTTTCTAACTCTTTGATTTTCTTTTGAGCACATTCACCTTCTTTTTCCAATTTTATAATTTTCTGAAGATGAGAATTTATCATTTTTTGTTTTTCAATGTTGTTTTTGCTAAACACATCTCTCCCATCTTCAAGAATTTTCATTTGTTTTTGAAATTCTTTTTCAATTTCAAAATTTTTAATCTTCTCTTCAAAAACTTTTGCCTTTACTTTCAAACTTTTGTTTTCAGATTTCAAACTGTTCAAACCATTCAACAGTTTGTCATTTTCAGTTTTCAACTTCTCACAATTTTCTTTTAACATAAGAATCTGCTTATCATCGGTCTACTTCTCGTCTTTCAACTTCTTGATTTCCAATGCCAAACTTTCCGCATCTTTTACGAGTTTGTCATTATCAGTCTTAAAGTGAAACACACTGATGCAGAACTTGAAGAATCATTCTTCATAAATTCTTCATTCTTTGCCTTTTTCTCTGTCTTGTCTGTTCCTACACAAACAATTTTAACAAAATCAAGAGGGTTTGAATTTTCATCAATATAACATCCCCCTTTAAAGTCATATTTCATGTTCTGTTTTGCAGCAAAACACATACATATTCTTCTATCAATTTCAGAAATTACATCCAAATTGATTTTATCTAGATTTCCCAAATTCATTTCATTTAGATTTCCTATAATTTTATTCATCAATAGCTTCTTCTTATCAGAATTTTCATAATGACGCTTTTAAAGTTTACTGATGAAATCAGATGGATGTAATTTCAAAAATTTAGACTTTTGTTTTAATTTCTCTAAAACCTCATCCCATTCGGCAGGTAAAGCGTCTGCCAACTTCGATACTTTTTCAGTATCTGTCAATTTTATTCCAAATGATTTTAATTTGTCCATCAAGTAATCAAATCTCTTTCCCATCTCTTTCACAGTCTCATCCTGTTGACAAGCAAACCTTTCAAGTCTAAGAGTCCAAATCTTCTTATCATCCTTTTCATACATACTCGTATGATACCAACCAAATCTATTTAACCTTTCAACCAACTCATTTTCCTTTTCATCAAAAACAGTTTCCATTCAAACACAAATTGTTCAAACACTTTAACACTTTGTACTCCAAAACACGTGTGACCTGTAGACTTAATACACACTGAACAATTTGGTTAAATTCGTGTGATCTCGTAGGATAATCCAAATGTGTATTTGGTCGACAAGATAAAAGCTATACTCAAATTAATTGGGCCGCTGATATGGACTGATGTGCGTGAAGTGTGTTATATTTTTAGATGTTTATTTAAGCCCTTTTTACACTTTTAGCCAAGTTTTAAATTTATAAAACACGATATTTACTAACACTAAACACACATATGGGCAAGTGCACCCATCGTGGACGTAGTATAGTGTTGGTAAGATACCGAGGTCGTCCAAGGACACAAGAGCTTTTAATACCGGTTTATCCTCAACGTCTAACCAAATCAAAAAGTTAGAAAAATGTTTTAAACTAAGAAAAATAAAAACTAACTAAATGCTGAAAAATAAAATAAAATAAAAACAGATAGACAAGATGAATCACTTGGATCCGACACGTGTATTAGTATAACCTTTGATTATTTTCGCACTTTTGCACTTGTTTAAGAGATTATCTTAGTTATTGTAGTAGGCCCCTTTTTCGGAGGTGACGTTACCCTCAACCCAGTAGTTTGAGTCAGCAAGGATACAATCCTAAAGGGTTGGATTATTGAAAGATAATGAATTAAGTTATTAATGCAAATTATGGTAGGCCCCGCTTTTGGCGGCGACGTTACCCTCGGCTAAGTAGTCTGAGTCAGCAGGGATACAGTCCTAAATAGCCGGGTTATAGTATTAATAGTAGTTAGCTTATGAGGGGGTCAAAGAGTTTGGATCCCCGCCATCCAATACCTATGGGCATTGAAGGAGATCCTACTAAATTTGACCCAGGTCCCAAGCAGGACCTCTAAACGCTGAACAAGGGCAAGACCTTTACCAAACCGTTCCCTTAACCCCCGACCAGGTAGCCAACATACCTCCATATAGACCGTGGAGATATGAATGGTGAAAATCTTTTATTTTATATAGACAGTAAAATAATGCCAAGACACCACGGACAAACGATAAGGAAAGATCACCTTCAACATAAGTAACTAGTTATTAAAGTCATTAATACAAAACCAAATAAAAAGTGCAAAAGATTAAAAATAAAAAGTATTATACTAAACACTTGTCTTCACCAAGTGATGTAAGAGACTTAGGCAAACATGGCCTTGATTGTCAAGAACTCTTACGATCAATCTTGGATCCCGAGACGACTCACACACTCTATGATGGACAATGGATGATGGTGGTGGATGATGGTGTTATGGTGGTGGTGGGTGGTGGATGAAGTGTGAGAGAGGTGGTGTGCCAAGGGATGAGAGAGAATGAAGCCAAGCTCCTCTATTTATAGGCTGAACAGAACGCTGGACACGGCCCCGTGTTCGCTGAACACGGCCCCGTGCCCGTCTGACATTCTCTCTCTTCATTAATTGTAATTGCGAATTACAATTAATGCGCCTGCTGTACTTTCAACACGCCCCCGTGTCCGCTGGGCACGGCCCCGTGGTGAGCAATGGAAGCTTCTACTGGTTTGTCTTTTCTGCTGCTTCCTGGGCACGCCCCCGTGTTCACTGGACACGGGGCGTGTTCAGGCTCTGTTCTCTTCTCTTTGTCTTGGGAGATGCCGTTGAGGGTCCGGGCAGTTCACTTTTGTTCCTTTTCTTGTATTTATGGTAGATTTAGTAGTCTTTTTGCTTCTTTTGTGATTTTGAGCTCATTTCATCCTGAAAATACAAAAGGAAGACAAAAACACTCTTTTTCCAACATTAGTACTTAAAAAGGGTTAGTTTTATGCCTTAATTGATGTGTTTTATATGTTGCATTTTACACACATCAAATACCCCCACACTTGAACTTTTGCTTGTCCTCAAGCAAAACTCTTTTAATGTGGCTTACACTCCCAAATGGAATAGGTAGAAGAGAAGTTTTTCAACTTGTCCTAGAGTGTCGGGAATCCAAGGTTTGTATAGGTTCTATTTTCATTTTATTTACAATCTTATTCGTCATGGTTTATTTTGAACTTTACATAAGATAAACTACTTAATTTGGCATAGCATGCCTTATTAAAATTCCATTTATATACAAGTTCACATACCTCACGGGAGATCACTCAATCACTCGGCCGAAGGTGTATATTTAAGTGAATCGCTCGAGAGCGGCACGGATTTACATTTTCCATATGCTTGCCAAGCGATCAATCCTCCTCCTTTTTAACTTTTACCTTTGTAAATATCAAGAGGTCTTTTGGGGTGAAGGCTTGGGTTTAAAGGTGGGTGGTTGGTTAGTGGTTAGTAAAAAAAAGCGAAAGTCGTAACAAATGTCGGTTTTCGTAAAATACCTTATTTTTGGTGACATTTATTTTTGAAGTATTTCTCAAACAAGCTTTTTTGTAGCTTTATGTTTGTTTTTGACTTCATCATAAATTTTTTTTTTTTTTTTTTTTTTTTTTGTCACGTAAAGGGTATGTTTATGAAAAACCGAGTATGTTACTAAAATAAAGGTGAAAAAAAAATGAAAAAGGTTTTTTGGTGGGTAGAAAATTGTTTTGGGGGTAATGAAATGAAAGGTTTAGGCTCAAAGGGGTTTTCTAGGGGGATTTTGGGTAGGTAAAAAAAAAATGAAAAATAATGGTTTTGAAAGAAAAATAGTTAGTCCTAATGCCTCCATCATTTACTTACTTGGGTTTAAGTTGGTAAGGACCGGGAATGTATCGTCGTGGCAAGTTCTAGATTTGTAAAGACCGAGCGGCTATTCACACAAGAAACGAAAAATGAGCATTTAATCTAAATATGTGTATTTTTATGCTCAATAAAGGCTCAAAACTCACTTTTTGTGGGAATGGGTTTTTAATGTGACCAAGCATATATAATCGAATTTTAGCTAGACTTGTTATACCGTTTCATAATTTTCTTATGTTAGTTCTTTTTATCACGACGCTATCGGTTGTAAGTTTATAAAAATATAACCCTTTTATAACTTGTTATTCCCAACTTAAACTAAGACAAGTAAATAAATAAAAAAAATGAAAAAGTTTTTGAAAAAATTTGGGGTGTTTAGCGGTTCCAATAGAGTTTTGTGTAAGGCTTGTTTTAGGATTTTGCAAAAATTTCAAGGTTTTAGCATCCCCCCCACACTTAAATTACACATTGTCCTCAATGTGTCCAAAAATAAAGTTTTTGGTTGATTAGAATATGTAAAAGTGTGTTTAAAAACAAAGATTTGTGTTACTGGCACTCTGGACACGGCCCCGTGTTGACCGGGCACGGCCCCGTGGTCAAGTGCCAGTAACAAAAATTATAGAATTGAAACAGAAGCCTGGACACGGGGGCGTGTTCGCTGAACACGGCCCGTGTCCAGTTACCTGAACTGGGTGATTTCCTGCAGGGGGCTCAGCACGGGGCCGTGTTGGTTGGGCACGGCCCGTGTGGAGCCTTCTGTTATGGAGATTTTTGTCGGTTTGTTCTGTTCTTCTGCATGGTTCCATTTTTTCTCGTTCCCTTTTTCATCCATTACCACCATGAGTCCATAAATCATAAAAACCATCATAACATTGCTAATAGAGAGATTACATAAATATAGTTAATTAACTAAGGGGTACATAAGGTTATCATAAAGGTTCTACTTATTTAGGAAAATTTCGGAAATAGCTTCCCGATGTAGAAACATTCTTCAGCCCATGGCTCCTAGGTTCTCACTCAAAGCCATTCTTCTATCTCCTTTGGGAGGTAGAAGGTGGCTTCATTCTCGTCGGTATCTTGAGGAGGAGCGCTTACCGGGACTCCTTGCACTACCCTTGGTTGCGATACTTGGTGCAAGGCGTGCCATTCTGCTGGGATGATAACCTCGGGAACCACATTCCACGCCCTGTGTGTAATCACCGGAACCAAAGGCGGGGAAGCAAGAAGGTTTATCCTTTGGTGCAGAAGGTTTACTTCTTGCAGGCAGCCCTCCAAACTTATCGTCAGATGATTAACGCGATCCACCAAAGCTTCTTCTACACTTGTCAATTCGTCCACGGTTTCCCTTAAAGCGTAAACGTAGTTTACTAGGGAATCCTCTGCGGTGGACGATCTCCTTCCATTTCGGTTATTCCTTGAAGATGCTCCGCTGTTCCGGCTGGCCATTTTCTGCGAAATAAGCCGAGGAACTAAATTTTTGCAAAACAGTACCTCGAACACGGCCCCGTGCTCAGTGAGCACGGCCCCGTGTTCACTGTCTGCAGGAATTCTTGTCTAATGGTTCTAGGTTTTTAAATTATTTCTATATACTTTTGTCGTGTTATGAGCTTAGACAATTTAAAAACACAGTTATGGAACTAACTTTAGACAAGAATCCATAGCGAAAATTCCTACAAACCTTGCATAGAAGGTTGGAATCATGGGTTTCCAAGCTTCCATGGAGGTAGGGTTTGAAAAAATTTTTGGAAGAAGAGGAAATGAACAAAAGTGGAAAAGATAAGATGGTCCTTAGGAACCTTCTTTTGGTACTTACCTAGGATGGTATATGTGAAGATTCCAGGGATCTCTGCTTGGTGAAGTGGTCAAAAATGAGCAGGATTCAGGCTGCATTTAAAGAAAACGACAGCACACTGAACACGGCCCCGTGTCCGCCGGACACGGCCCCGTGTGCAGAGAAAATCCTGACACATTTTGTCCGTATTCTGACAGAATCAGCAGAAAATCTTCTGAGCGAACACGGGGTCGTGGTGACCGGACACGGCCCCGTGTCGGAGGACTGTCTCGTGGAGTTTTGTCTTTTCTAAGGCGCTTACTTATATCGGGTGGCTCCTGACTTGTTGGAACAACCCCAAAGTGCCTAAGATACCTTAATTGTCCTATACTAAGGCGAGAACGCAAGAGGTTGTCGGTGAGGGTAATTCCTATTTTCATTCTAGGTGGACAAGTCCAACCCTTTTCCGGGCTCTCGTTAAAGAAGGTGTATGCCGAATCGCTCAGGTCTATGTATGCACCGAACGAGGTCGATGGGGAGTCCTTCACGGCACAATCGGCACAGGGACGACTATCGTCCACGTCTTGTCTAGGAAGAAAGGTATTTTCGGGAGCAACGAGGTTGTCAGAATGCGGTTCCAACATTTCCTCATGGTCATCGTCTTGGGATGGATCTAAGAAATCCTTCCTAAGTTCTTTTGACCAATTTAGAAGTAGTTCTTCTAGTTGAAATAGCTCGTCAAGGAGCATATCTCCTAGAATATCCGGTTGGGCGCATTCGAGGGAGAAATAGTGTTTATTTTTACTTTCGCCCCTCTTAAGGCTACAAGGAATTGGTGGGTCTATATAGTGTGGCCTATAAGTGAGGAAGAAACATTTTAATTCCTCGTGTTCGCCTCCACATATTTGACACCACAAACCATAAGAGTGCCGAAAGTAAAAAGAATCACTATTACTCATGTTTGTATCAGAAGTTACCAACCGCCGGGATCAAACGGTTCTGTTTTCAGCAACTGAATCTTGGGCACGGGGGCGTGTTGAGTGGACACGGCCCCGTGTTCAGCCTACTGTCTGATATAAAACAGGATTGCCAGTTCCAATGATTGGGCACGGGGGCGTGTTCAGCGGGCACGGCCCCGTGCTGAGCTCTGCAGAAGCTGAAAAATCTAAAAAAAAAAATCCTAAAAAATTAAAGAAAAATAAAAAGATGATTAGGCCGTTGATTCCTAACTTTCTTAAAATCCTTGTGTCCCCGGCAGCGGCGCCAAAAACTTGATGTGCGTGAAGTGTGTTATATTTTTAGATGTTTATTTAAGCCCTTTTTACACTTTTAGCCAAGTTTTAAATTTATAAAACACGATATTTACTAACACTAAACACACATATGGGCAAGTGCACCCATCGTGGACGTAGTATAGTGTTGGTAAGATACCGAGGTCGTCCAAGGACACAAGAGCTTTTAATACCGGTTTATCCTCAACGTCTAACCAAATCAAAAAGTTAGAAAAATGTTTTAAACTAAGAAAAATAAAAACTAACTAAATGCTGAAAAATAAAATAAAATAAAAACAGATAGACAAGATGAATCACTTGGATCCGACACGTGTATTAGTATAACCTTTGATTATTTTCGCACTTTTGCACTTGTTTAAGAGATTATCTTAGTTATTGTAGTAGGCCCCTTTTTCGGAGGTGACGTTACCCTCAACCCAGTAGTTTGAGTCAGCAAGGATACAATCCTAAAGGGTTGGATTATTGAAAGATAATGAATTAAGTTATTAATGCAAATTATGGTAGGCCCCGCTTTTGGCGGCGACGTTACCCTCGGCTAAGTAGTCTGAGTCAGCAGGGATACAGTCCTAAATAGCCGGGTTATAGTATTAATAGTAGTTAGCTTATGAGGGGGTCAAAGAGTTTGGATCCCCGCCATCCAATACCTATGGGCATTGAAGGAGATCCTACTAAATTTGACCCAGGTCCCAAGCAGGACCTCTAAACGCTGAACAAGGGCAAGACCTTTACCAAACCGTTCCCTTAACCCCCGACCAGGTAGCCAACATACCTCCATATAGACCGTGGAGATATGAATGGTGAAAATCTTTTATTTTATATAGACAGTAAAATAATGCCAAGACACCACGGACAAACGATAAGGAAAGATCACCTTCAACATAAGTAACTAGTTATTAAAGTCATTAATACAAAACCAAATAAAAAGTGCAAAAGATTAAAAATAAAAAGTATTATACTAAACACTTGTCTTCACCAAGTGATGTAAGAGACTTAGGCAAACATGGCCTTGATTGTCAAGAACTCTTACGATCAATCTTGGATCCCGAGACGACTCACACACTCTATGATGGACAATGGATGATGGTGGTGGATGATGGTGTTATGGTGGTGGTGGGTGGTGGATGAAGTGTGAGAGAGGTGGTGTGCCAAGGGATGAGAGAGAATGAAGCCAAGCTCCTCTATTTATAGGCTGAACAGAACGCTGGACACGGCCCCGTGTTCGCTGAACACGGCCCCGTGCCCGTCTGACATTCTCTCTCTTCATTAATTGTAATTGCGAATTACAATTAATGCGCCTGCTGTACTTTCAACACGCCCCCGTGTCCGCTGGGCACGGCCCCGTGGTGAGCAATGGAAGCTTCTACTGGTTTGTCTTTTCTGCTGCTTCCTGGGCACGCCCCCGTGTTCACTGGACACGGGGCGTGTTCAGGCTCTGTTCTCTTCTCTTTGTCTTGGGAGATGCCGTTGAGGGTCCGGGCAGTTCACTTTTGTTCCTTTTCTTGTATTTATGGTAGATTTAGTAGTCTTTTTGCTTCTTTTGTGATTTTGAGCTCATTTCATCCTGAAAATACAAAAGGAAGACAAAAACACTCTTTTTCCAACATTAGTACTTAAAAAGGGTTAGTTTTATGCCTTAATTGATGTGTTTTATATGTTGCATTTTACACACATCAGGACCAATCACATGGGCTGAACACTTTTCAATTCAAATCAAATTTAATTGAACCTCAAATAACACTCAGCTGACAACATCAATTTTATTGATTATGATTGGGCCTTCAAACATGCATTGGACCGCTGAATTATGTTGAACACATGCAACCCTTGAAACACTAAATCACATGCAAAGACTTTCACTAATTCTTTGTTTAATGACCGACTATAGTGATCACGTGGGTCGTCAATTAGCGCTGATTGGACCAAGAACCCAACTTTACTACATCTCCTTGGATATCATCTTTTATTTCAAAACAAGATTTGATTTTGACACTTATCCGCACATGATTGGGCCGTGAACTATAATTCTTTGACTGATAATCTGATTGAACCGATGACAGCACATGCAACTTTGATTCTATTTTTGAACTTGGCCGACAACTTTAGTCTTCACATGCAAACATTAATATACGACACACTAATATCACATGCAATTCTGACTAACTGACATACTAAAGCTGATGACAACACATACAATCTGATTTTATCACAAGATATATGATTTCTTTTCCCGATGTACTGACACCCTCGTTTAACGATTCACACAACTCAATATACACACTTATATTCACATGCACTTCAAATAACAAGACCTGACAAATCACATGAATCGATGAACCTTTTCAAACGGTTCACACACTTCAAAGCACAACCACGTGAAATACTGAAATACTTTTAAACTGTATAGCTAGTTTCAAACGGGATGGACCGTTTCAAACGGTCACTATGGCAACTTTCAAACGGTAGTTCAAATTTCAAACGAAATGGTTAAATTCAAACGACAGTTCAAAAGAAATGGCCTTTTTCAAACGAGATGGATCAGATTTCAAACGGAATGCAGCTGCTTCGTTCAAACGGAGACCAGATTTCAGTCCATTTTTACCACTTTTACGTCGAGTTTTGATCTGATATTTTCAAGGGTTGATTAAAACACTGTTATGTATATTATATGTGAAAATCAGCCGTTTTTAACTGTGAAAAGTATCAAATTTTGAAAGAAGGTGTAGAAAATCAGAATTTGCTAGCGAAAACGAGCTAAACGGTAAGAACTCTTCCTCCTGAGCTCTGATACCACATGTAGGATCGTGAAACGACCTAACGAGTCGATCAGAAGAGTGCTTAGACCGAATCAGAAGCGGAATACATTGATTTGGTCTTCGTTTAGCTTGGATTCACTATTAACTGTCTCTTGTATTGATTATAAAGCAAATACAGTCACGGAGACACTTCGACGGAGCTTCGCCGTCAGAAACAAGACCGTTACAACTGAATCCGTTTGAAGCCTATTTATAGAAGATGACCCTGCCCTTTGAAGGTGACACACCACACTTCAAACGGCCACCACTTTCAAACGTAATACTTTCAAACGGTTGGGCCTTCAAACGGTTACAACTTTCAAACAGTCAACATCCAATTTCATCTTTCATGATATCACTTGACTTCTCGTGCATGTAGAATTTGTAGACTAGTGATGTCATCAATATGATGTCACACAATGATGTCATATTGATGATGTCACACTTGATTAAATCCGCAACAAACCCGAGATTCGACATAAGACGAAGACGACAGATGAATGCACCAACAATATTTTACTTCATACATTTTCCAAAATAGTACTTATCAAAATATACATATAAGAGTATTTTTCAGAAATACTACAGAAGTTACGCTTTAGCGTTTTCGCGTTGTAACAATACTTGTGTAGCTTAAATATTTATTTTGTGAGAGCGTTTGTATTCTTTTGGAGTCGTAATTTCACGGTATTTCCAAGTTATATTATTTTTACCCTAAAAATAATATATCTAGTACACAAAATAACAAAAAATCACACAAACGTTTTATTATAAAATATATATTCTAAATATATATATTTATCAAATTTTATTTACGAAAATCCACCTCCGGTACTTGGTATTTTTGTAATAAAATCGTGGCGAAGTTTATTTAGAAAATAATGTTAAAAATATATTTGTAGCCATTTGTTATAAAAATATTTCTAAGTGTTGGAATTCTAGAAAAAATTCGCCAGAGTTTTCTCTGTAAATGGAGGTGTCCATGCTTTTAGCATATCATTTTCTTTTGTAAATTCAATCGAACAATTATCAATCAACAATAAACAATTTTTGATCACTAATCTTGACAAAAATAAGCCTAAATCATAAACTCATGAACTTGAAAGTTTGTAAGAATATGTAGCAAATTACTAACATACTTAGTAGGTCTTGTTATCTTTAAAAATATGATTAGTTTCTTAAAAACTTTGTTTTTAAAGAATTTAAACTTTTACGACTTCTATTCATGATTTACAAAAGTATTTTTTTTTTGTGAAATTTTCTTGTTACACAAGTGTTCATACACTTGTTTACTTACTAAAAATGTTTTTAGTTCATGTAATATCCGGGTTTTAACAAAACTAGTATTTTTCACTTGGTTCTTTCAAAAACCCACTGATAGATCTTTAGATCTACAAGTTTATATCTTTATTTTTCAAGAAAACGTATATTTATTCAAGTTCAAAGTTCATGTATGGATGGTTTCATCATCCTTCATATCACTAACATTTACATCTTGCTAGTTCATGTTCTTAGACATGATCTAGCAAGTCTAGATGATGAACCATCTTACTTCTACTAACAACCAACATGTATTAAGCATAACAACACATGATCAACATGATTTAAACATCATTTAACCATACATCTTCCCTTTATCCACTCTTTATCCTTTATGTTTCAAGATTAGTTCATGTTCTTTAGTGTTTCTTAACATTTTATCATCTTATCAACTATTAACCACCAAAAACAAGAACACGATGAAGATTTGAAGCACTTAATACTAGCACAAGGCTAGGGGAGAAACAAGGCGTAAAAGTGGTGGATAAAAGAAACTAGAGTGGTCCTTGAGCTTCCGAGTGCACCAAGCTTAGTTGTAGGACTCCTTGCACCTTTGTATGTATGTAGATTGCTTGGAACAAGGCTTGATGGTGGTTGTATGGTGGGTGGTGGTGGCAGCCGTGACTCAAGGAGGAGAAGAGAAGAAGAAGTTTGTTTGGTGTGTTTTTGTGAAATGAAGTTCAAAACCTTTAGGTTTATTTATAACCCATGTCTTATGTTTATCCAACATATATAATGTTCCTACAACCTCCAACATGTTTAAATAAAATAATGGAAGAAATGTGGGGGTGTCCTACCCCACATGACCGTCGAGTGGGGGGGGGGGGTAGGGGGTTGGGTTGTGATGGAACTAGTTACAATCTAGTTAAGTTTAAAGTGTTTAGTTAGTATGTTATTGTGTGTTATCTAATATAAAGTGTGTTAGGGTGTTCGGGGACCCTAACTAGCTCAGAAAATTAAAATCAATGTGTCTGGCAATATTTATATGTTCCGGGTAAAGTCCGATTATTCGGTTGGATGTTGATCCGTTAAAGTGCTAAATAAAGCTTTAAAGTGTCTTTTATATTATTTTTAGTGACACATTAAATTCCCAACAGTTTGGAAAGTGTCTAGGACTATTTTACCAAGTTTTTGCACTTTACTAGCATTGTTAAATGCTGAATTTTGGTATTTAGTGCAGAATTCTGCACTTAAAGTATGTTTTAGGCACTTCCGGGCACTATAACTATCACCTAGTGATGCAGTTTTATGGTCCTCACCTCCCTATACTCCCTACTAGTGTAGTATTCTATTCCTGGCTCACACTGGCCTCAAAACAATGTCTGTCTAGGTGCTGGCACTATCAGCATGTTACTGGGTTATCTGCTCACTGTGCTAACTGTGCTTTGTGCATCAAGTTTGTCACTGTTGTTTGTGTGTAATAAATGGAGTGACAGTAATAAAGTGTGATGCATGAGTATGTATGTATCAGAAAACAGAAAGCAGTTCAATCACAATTCAAGCACAGTAATTAAGCACTAATTAAATATTAATTAATTCGTACGGATACCTGGATTTGTGAGGGTTGTCACAGAAATAGGCTTTGAGGGGTTCGGTATGCTAAAATAAACTTATTTGATCAATAGGGACTAAAAGCGTCAAAAAGTGCATAAGTTTGCATTTACGCGCATATCTTACGTTTTGAATATATCCGGACATCCAAAAATTTTTTTAATCATTAAAATATCTTATTTTAGTGATTGGTGTGCAAAAATACCATTCGTCGCTTAATTTGGATCGTTTTTGCGTTCGTTACGACTTCCGTCGTAATTACCCGAATAACACAACCGTACGACCAAACGAACCGACATCCGAGATGTTTTTGAGCATATTTTAAGTTCCCTATATTTTAACTTCATTTTAGAGCCTTGAAATGGGGTTAACGGGGCTTAAACGTGTCAAAAATGCATCAAAAAACCAAGTTTTGGGCATTCAGGGACTAAAATTGTAAATCTGTGAAACTTGCTAGGCCTGGGGCGAAAGCCTAAGCTTATTCTTACGCGGCCCGCGTCAGCAGCCCAGATCAGAAACATTGAATCTGGCTTTCCAGCCTGTTTTTGATGGTTTTAATCATAGATTTGCAATACCATTTGATGGTATTTAATGTCCCCGTTGTTTTTAAAACCTTGTGCCCAAGTGTATGGCCAAGATCGAAGCACGATTTGCGAGGAACGATCCTAACGGTTGTGGGAATTCTATAAATACCGAACACTTTCATTCCTTTCAACTCACAATCTGATTCAATTGCTCTAAGTTGGGGTTTAACACTTCACACCTGAGCAAATTGAATCAAGATCTTCCTAGCTTGGACCCTTTGTAAGTTTCTTTCGTGTTTTTATTACTTTTTAAGCGTAAAAGTCAAACAGTGTTTGACTTTCTGCTTTGACCAGGTTATGGTCAACACAAAGTTCGTTTGAACTTTGCAACGTGAGCGTAATCACGATGGTTATAGTCCCGTGTGACTATACCTACTGATTACCACATTGATTATGTTGGACTCTGTATGCCCAAGACACATATTAAATTGATGTGGCTAGTACGTTATGATCCAAGTCGGGTCATACCCAATAACAAGCTAGACAAACACCTACAATATTTATTTATGATATGATCAAACAAATAAATATTAACACTTACAATATTTAGAAATTGGTTTTCTAAATAATTGCACTTGACAAACTAATAAATTATATGGATAATTTATTTCGAGAGAATATTTTATTTGTTATTTAATGGGTTAAATAACATTTTAAAAGGTTGCATAAGTCTTGTAAACATAAGATGTTATATTTTATAAAATGTTATAAAAGTAAACAAGACTTTAAATTTATAAAAGAAATTTTTAAAACACCCACATGTGGGCCGCCCCTATGGGGTCTTCCCAAGACCTCTTTGGTCCAATACAAATGCATGCAATCTTACAAGTTAGAGAGCATGTGATTGGGTGTTAAAAAGGCAACTTCTCTCTCATGTTTTATAAACATTTTGTATGACAAAATATAAAAACACATGACATAATTCAAGTGCAAGAACACTCTCTTTTCTTTAGAAAATTTCGGCCAAGGGTGGTCATTCAAGAGTGTTTTTCAAGTGTAGAAATCCTAGCAATCTTAAGGTGTTTTGTTGGAGGCTTGGGGTATACTAGCTTGAGGCTTTCTCGTTTGGAAGCTACTATTAAAAATCATTATCATCTTCCATCTCCTTGCTCCTTGAAAGGTTGTTTCTTAAAACACCATATGGTTGCATTTTGATAGTATGCATCTCATATATGGATCCGATTATTGGGTTTTGCATTTAAAATGGTTTTAAATCTTGTAAAGTAACATGTTTTAAATATTATTTCCGCTGTGTTTTAATTTTATTCTGATAAAATTACTTTGATAAACATGTGAAAAACCCAACAATGGCATCTAGAGCCGCTTATATGAGTGCATGCTTAATCGGATTTAAAATTTTCGGGTTTTCGGGTTTTCGGGTTTGGAGAAACCCTATGGCCAAAATTTTATCCATGGTTTTCCTTTATTTTTTCAAGATTTATTTCCTACATGCATAAAGGAATCTTGAAAAAATTATGTCATGTGGATGATTTGTTTTGTTTGGACAAAAACCCACATATTTCGGTTTTTTCATTCTTGACCGAAAATGTAGGTTGTAAAAGGAAACCATTTTTGCTCTTGAATTTTAATATATATTTGGATATATATATATATATATATATATATATATATATATATATATTGGTGTACATAACCTAGCCATAACCTTGTGTGAATATGTTTGTGTTTGTGATCTTATTTAATTATTCAATGGGTTGTAATAATTATTATTTTTGTCTTCCATTTGTAAAAATATGTAATTTATTTATTTTCATTTGGTATGTAAATAAATAGATTAAGTGCATTTTATTTTACTAGAAAAATGTATTAGGATACCTTTTGTAAAAGAAGATGCACACAAAAATGCGATTTTGGTTTTGGCTAATTTCGGGCCTAAAGAACTTCATAGTTTTTGGTACGTGCGCGACTGTACATATTTTTACAATGAAATTACACACGAATTGGTTTTAAATTTATAAAAGTGATTATTACTTTTACATCAAAACACACACGAAAGAGGCAAGTGTACCCTGTCATATATGTAGTAAAGTATCGGTAAGAACCAAGTATCGATCCACGGAAATGGGCGGAGAAATAATACTAGACCTTTGCCACTAAATTACCGGTAAAAACATACGTTGTTTTGGTTTTAATTAATCTAAAGTAAGCATAAATAAATACTTATAAAACATAGTAGATTATATATAAATAGCCTTGCTTAATACACAACCACAGCATGTCAACTAAGTCAGTTTTGGCACTAGAAGTATTCGGTCAATTTTCCATTTCGAGACAATTAGTATCCCTTTCGGGAATCCTAACATGACAATCATTCGGAAAGTTAAAACGATAAACACACTTTAACCACCTAAAATTGTTCTTTAACGTGCGATTGATTAATGTCTACAAAAATCTCCTAAAAATAAGTTAGTCATCCGTTAGGAGTTTTCTAACCTCACTTAATCAAGGAAAGCAACACCGATAAACACAATGCAACCACCGAGACAAGCATAAACTAGATTAAATCACAACCGAGTTCATTTTACAAATCTTGCACATAAATTCACCAAGATAGCAATTTTGGCCGAAACTACTAACTAAGCTAACAAATCATGGCAAGAATTCATAACAACACCATCTAACCCGTTAGAGTCCTTCCGTGAGGGCAAGCTTTCTTGATTAACAATAATTACATTTTATTAAACCACTAACCCGTTAGAGTATCATGGTGCCCACATTTTAACCAAGTTAAGCTAATTAACCAAATTAAAAGTTTACTAATACATGATTAAATAAGCTTCATTTTTCAACTATCTTACCTAACCAAGCACCAATCATCCAACACAATTACTTATAATCAAGAAATCAATATCAATAACAAGGTTGCAAACTAATCATCAAAGATAATCATAGAAAACACTTCCAAATTTCATTACAAACATAGATTAACATACTAATGGTTATAATCAAGCAAGGGATTGTTGTATTTTTGCCCAAAGGCTACAATAATACATAAACATTAACCTAAATGCTTGAAAGATTAACAAAAACATGGAAAGAGTAGAAAACCCAACCATAAACAAGCACAAGATTAAGAATCCGGATAGTAAATGAGCAAAACCGGGCAATGTGGCTTGAATCCGAGTGAAAGCAGAAGCCTTCGGAGCCTCAAAATCGCCTGCAAAGCTCTCCAAAATTCCAGAGTTACTAATAGAATGGTTCTGTTCTGTTTTTATGCTTTTTCGATGTCGCACGGTCGTTCTCCGATCGCACGACCGTGCACTTTAAGCAATTATTGGTGGTGGTCCACCATGCTGCGTGACGTCACAGATCGTTGACTGGTCTTCGGACATGCACGGTCGTTCCTTTCCGATGTCTTCTTGCACGCCTGGTCCTTTGGTCGTTCAGTTTCGAGATCTTGTTGGATCGTCGGATCCGCACGGGGTGCAAGATATGGAACGACCGTGCGTTCCCGGGTTGGCCTTCAATGCCTTGCACGCGGAGTTGCACCATCGTTCACTGCCGGGCCTTTCTTGGTTTGTCGGATATGCACGGTCGTGCATCAGGTCGCACGACCGTTCCAGACGACCAGGTCAGTTTTGTAACAGAAGTTGCGCAGCTTTGTCGTTTTATCCGGAAAGTCCTCGTTTTTGCTATCATCTTGTCTGGTATGCTGTTTTAGGCCTGCAAACAAAAATGTAGATAATTAAGTATCCGAATGACGGTTTTACGGCCGAAAACGCATAAAATAGGGGTAAAACGGGGGACTAAAATATGTGTAAATTAGCGAATATCAAATATCCCCACACTTGAACCTTGCTTGTCCTCAAGCAAGCTGAACTAAAAAGTAATAAAAGACAGAAACAAACAAGAACGATAATTTACACACTATTTTATTGAAAACTACTATAAACGGTTAGCCGGTTTGTCGAAAGACAACATCAAAAGACTCAAACCCAACAAGCATATGCAATTATAATAGCGACAACCAAAAAGCCGTGACTTCACATTTAATTGGCTCAACATGTTAATCTTCACACGACTCACAATATTCACACACTCTCGGTTTTATTTATGAAACATACATAAAATGTGTATGTGCAAACACTCAATGCCACGTCAATGAAATATGCAATATCATAAGCTTGTCATAAGATCTCGTCTCCACCAACTAACATGCGAATAAGTGTAAATCAAGAGGTCTTTACGGGTTGTAACGTTAGGCTTGGGCGAAGGGTATGGAAGTAGACATATAAAGTGGCGAAAATGGTTAAAACTCCGTAGTAGCGTTTAACTAGCAACAAAATATACACCTATACATACAAATGCCTTAAAAAGGCGACTATTGCGCAATCGAGCTTATCAACGAAATTTTAACATTTAAGCATTCAAAATTGCTCAATTTTTATCAACTTTACCCTATTTTAGGGTGTTTTATTTTCTGTTTTTTTTTTTTACAAACTAATTAAACAATAAACTGAAACAAACGCTAGTTAAACGATTATTTTGCCCGAGTTTCAACACTAAAAAGGGGGTTAAAACATATAAAGGCTAAATTTGGCTAAGTGGGCGATAATGTGGGTAAACAAAGGTAAACGGGAAGGCTCGACAGGGTTAATCCTAAAGGGTAATATAAGGTGAACGGGGAACACAACACAAAGAACAAGGTTTACACAAAGGGGTAATCTAAGTGCCTCTATCACTTTTACACAAATCCACAAGTTCATGGTCTTAACAAGCATACTAGTGACAAATTCTAAATTACACATAACATCCGGCTCACTCCTATATCCGAAATGAATAAACAAATATATAGCAATAGGCTCAAATATGCTCATGTAACGGATGGAATGGGTAAAAGTGTGAAAACTATCATGTAAGTCTTTCTTTGTTTGTCACGCTTTCCGGTTTCCTTTTTCAAAAATATTTTGCTTGTCGAGTTTTTTTATCAAGTCCGAAGTTTTCTAAAACACAACCAACCTGTTTATTTACTAAAATATAAACAAAATACAGGTATTTTTGAATGATTTTTCTGATGATTTTTTTTAGAAAACGAGGACAAACAATGTTAACAAAGTTAACCCCCTCCCCACACTTGAACTTCGCATTGTCCCCAATGCGAAACCAAAATATAGAGAAAAAGGATGACAGTACTCCCCTTAAGATGATATCTGATGAAACGAGACTTCCAAAGCTATGTCTGTCATATGCTCCGGTCCAAGATATGTCGGATCTGCAAGTATGTCACATGTACACCAAAATAGAACAATAACAGAATAACATAAAAACCATAATGTACATAAATACTACCAATCCAAACAAAGACATAACAGAAAGTAAAGTGTTTTAAAAATAAAATACAGTCCGAGGGTGTTTGAAATACTAGGCAAAAAGAACACCTGAAATAACAAGTACGGAAATAATAATAAAAACCACCAACGAACTACACCACCAACTCCTACTCGTCATCACCATCATCGTCTCTCGTGAAGGATGGGCCCGCATCACCATAACCAGGTGGGTTCCACGGTGGGAACTGTGGAGGGTGCTGAAAGTAGTCGGGATATGCATGGTGCATCTCCCCGAACAAGTATGAAAATCCGGCACTCACCCCCTGGTATAAGCTCTCCTGGCTATGCCTAAGCTGATCCTGAGTGGCCCTGAGCTGATCTTGACTAGCCCGGATCTGGTCCTGGCTAGTCCTAATCTGGTCGATGTACGTACCATGATGTTCCTGCGTAACACGCATCTGCTGGAACTGCTGATAAAACTCAGGCCAATCCTGTGCTGGTGGTACTCATGGTGCTGCGGCTCATGTGGCGGTGTCTGGTGTCGTGGTGTGTGTGGCTGGTGCTGCTGCTCCTGCATTTCTACATCCTCTTCGTCTGATGGAAGTGGGGGTAACGGGTCCCAGACCTCGTTATTCAGCCCCCTCAACCTATCCCCCCTATCAAGCTCTACAATCAACCCCATTGCCTTCAGTGACCTGATGTCGACATGAACCCCCTCGGTTATCAGAGTGAGACCCTGAAGTACCTCCTCAGTCATAACGTGTTCGTTGTACGCTATTTCGGTCACATACTGACCGCCATGTATCTGACTGCTAGGAGTCCTCCCTGAGCACTTGACAAAGTATTCAGCCATTCGCGCAGCAAGGTTGATAGGTGCTTGCTCTACCAACGCATATAGAAAGATCAAATCTGGTGTTGGACAGTTACCAAGACTGTCCATGCGACCGCATATTGTATGGCTAAACACATGGTGCATCACTCGCACCAGAGGTGTCACACCCCAACCAATGGCGGAAACATCGGGATGAGACGAAGTGTGAAGATTGCTAGAGACATCATAACGCTATTTGTGACAATATTTAGAAATTCCAAATTTCATTTCATTTCATAACTTCAAATAGTCGACATTACAAGAAATTCAAATACAACAAGTTTAACATAACAACATGATAACATAACAAAATTTGATACAACATATTAAACCCTAACGTCTATATGTGTATCTAGGCATCAACGCTACTTCTTTTCTTAGCATCGTCCTCATCAACCTGTAACATGTTTAAAATAATTCAATGCAAAAGCAAAGGCGAGTATACAAGTTTGGTACATACATAGCATAAGATAAAAGTGTGAACAATTCCTCATAGCAAGCATGCGATTCAAGATAAACATTAAATATGGCATGTGTCTAACATATCAAACCAAGAAAACGCAACTTGCTCATGATATAACCAAAGTTTCAGTAGAGGCGGGTCGTTAATCCTATAGCGCTATATATGTCACGGATAGGCTCGTATGAAGTTAATGATAAGTCTAACACAATATGTCCTCAACCCAAGTTTAAAGTATCAAGTAATCAAATAAGCATGCGTGTAATAGGAATGTTTATGTATTATGATTAAAGTGTAAGGTTCATAAGAAAACATGTTACACCCCAAAAAGTGATAAACGTAAAAAGGGGTTCAAGTATACTCACAAAGTTTGCATATGTTTTCCGATTATCCAATTGTTGACGAGTAGAGATTTAGAGTCTGAATGTATAAGGGTTAAAGTTCAAGTATGTTTAGAGTCGAGATTCGGTGTTTAAAACAACATAAAAATAAGATATGTGAATAACATGGAAAATAATCATTTAGTACATATGATGCTTGTTCTTGACACTAGGAAACTCGAAGGAGTTTAGATGTTTTCATGGAACAAGGTTCCATTAGAATCGTGACAAGTTATCATAGTCTAGGATGATGTAATCTAGTACCCCGACATATGAACACTAGTTCATCATCAAAGATTCGATTATTCGAATAATATATTTAGGTTATATAATATATGTCCAATAGTTCCAGCATGAGGTAGAAGATTAAAATCTTCATTTTGGTACCTCTAAATGTCATAGAAGTCATGTAGGAGGTAGGAAGATCAAGTCTTCCATTTAGGCACCTCTATGTGTTCACCACTACACTTGATGTAAAAAAAACAACCAAGGAGGGTCATGAACATACAATAAAGAATAAGAAATATACACAGTAACTAAGAGAAATCATCAAATCATGTGAGGATTGTATGTTTGGACAACCCAAGTTGTTCCATAATCACTCATGTATCAAAGACAAAGTTTGACATGACTTGTGGGTTAAAAACCCTAAACAAAACACCAAGTTTATGAGGTTTAATCCTCTGATTTTAAATGTCTCAACCTTGTTTTTAAGCTTAACCAACCATGGGATAAGTTGTAAGCATTAGGACATAGGTATGAGATGTGTTAGACACAAGTTGCATAGGTTTAAACAAGTTTTTGATGAACATAAAAACAAACAGAAAGTTTATGGACTATTTCGGGGCATTTCCAGGTCTGATTTCTCCAAGGAGAAGTCTAGGAATCGAACCCCATGATTATACAAGCAAGTAGGAAAAAGAATCGAGTGAATCGGATAAGAATTGAGTGAGTTATGCTCATTTTCGTGAAGGGGTGTCAATCTACTCGAACCCTTGCTTTCAGCTACGGTTTGGTGGATGTTTTGTGAGTTTTTAGGGTTGCAAAAGTGGTAGGGAGGCTGGTTATAAGTGGTATTTATAGGGGGAAGGATTAGGGTTTCAATGGGTTGGGCTTTGGAAGTGTTTAGAAGGGGTTACACCTTGAAACTAGCCCACAAAACCCAACTATATGGGGCTGAATTTTGCTGAATTGGGCTGCCATATTTCTTTATTTTTTTTTAAAACATTATAATGAGTAATTTTGTTAAATAAGTTGTGTAATAATATGCAACAATGTTTCCCCTAACTTGTAACAAGGTGAAATATGAAATAAAACATGATTTAACTAGGTAAAAAGTGTAATGTACAAGTTTTATTTACGAAGCAAGTTCCGTATTTTACAACGATTACGATGAAAGAATGGTTATAAGAACACAAGATTTCCAAAGATAGAATTTCACGTAAGGTTTCTAAATGTAGGATGTTTGAAAACGCAGGGCGTTACAGTCTCCCCTCCTTTAGGAAATTTCGTCCCAAAATTTATTCAAGAGGAAGGCTTGAAAGAGTTTTTGGCATAAAGGTGATCATTAAGAATTGAAACTTGGGAAGTTTGAAAGTTTTGAAAAGTACCAAATTTTGGAGAACGTCAAGGTAGATTTGCAAGGGGAAGTTTTTAAGGATAGTATAAAAAAATCATACTTTCGTAAAACCTGTTTATTGAGAGGAACGAAAAGGTTTGTTACTTTAAATAAAGCAATAGAGGTATACTAAGTATAGTTTCACAAGAATCAAGAATAGGGAGGCTATTTTATAGGTAACGAGGTAAGTTAGGACTCAAATGTTTAAACAAGCTGGATTGCGAACGAGTTTTGTATAAAATAATACGAGTATAGAATGAACGAATGACTCTTAAAGAGTACAAGTATGTGAATAGCATAAGTGTTGGATAGATGAACGTAGTGTGTTAAGGATGAAGTCTCGTCATGAATAATCGGATATAATGCGTTTGTGAGTTGCGTGAAGTTGTATTAGGTCCAAAAGGTCTGCAACACACTGAATTTCTCATGGCACGTTTTACGAAAGTTTGGTAACATGGTGAAAACACTTATATATAGGAAGTACCAGCGGCGTATCCACCATGTTTTAACCACATTACGTCCGTTTCGTTACTTGGGGTCATGTTACGTTCCGTGTCTTACCATACACAGTAGTACACTCTATGGTTCTCATACGCCTATCACTATAATCCCGTGTGCACCCGCGATTATACTGATTGTCGCATGATCCACATAGCTTGTACTAGTTATGTATGAATCAAGGTATACATGAATTTGAAAATAAGAATGTGTACGTAGAAGAATGTCGTATGTAAGCATGTTTATGTTTAAGCATGTATGGGACCCACGTAAGCGAATCCCTCGGATTACGCTCGCGTATAGGTACGAATGTACGAATCATGAGTAAGGATGAAAGTATGAGCATAAGTTTAAGTATGAATACGCGTGTATGTATGAGCATAAACATAAAACGTGTAAGTAGTATGTGTACAAGCAGAAGCGTAAAACGTATAAGTAGTATGTGTATGAGTACAAGCATAAAACGTATGAACATAGGTGTAGGTATGAAAAATAAATATTGCATATATGGTGTACGTTGAGACATTGTAGAGAAAAGAAAAGGTTAAGTATGTAGATACGAACGATATAAATGATGTTATCGCGAGATATCGACTAAAATGTGTATGATGATGTGCATGTATAGTTGTTTAAACAAAACGTTGACTTTGTCGAATCAAAATTAGATTGAGCTTGGTTTGAAAGGTAGAATATAGTTTGTATATGTAAAGGAACATAAAGTACTCATTGGTCATGCTTAACGTATTTTGTAATGATTGAAATGCTACTTTTGTTTAAAAAAAAAAGAGTTCACGTATGTTGAAAATTGTCGGTCCCCATGAAGTCTTCTAGCCCACGTGTTTTGAAATTTGGATGACGAGTTAAGCGTTGTAGAGAAGGTTTTTTTTTTTTTTTTTTTTTTTTTTTTTTTTTTTTTTTTTTTTAAATAACGGGTTTGTTTCATTTGCATCAAAACATGAAAATTTTGGACTTTGAAAGTTCTTGTGAAAACGTCGACCCTTAGAAAAGAAATTTAGTAAAAGAACTTAGTGATTGTTTAAAAATAATTTTAACAAAGGATTTATTGATGTTGGAAAGAGTATTTGGTAAACGGTCATATAACATCTATGAGGTCTTATAAGTAATTGAGAAAGGTTAGTTTGATTTCGATTAAGAGTGGAAGTCTCTAGTATGATGATATAATGTGAACGTGTTTCAGTTAATAAATCAGATGTGAAGTTCATGGGCAAGAGATTCATTAGACCGATTAAATTGATAGGTAGCATTTCGTAAGGTTTGGAAATTCGTGTAGTAAAACGGTAAAGACATGATTAAGAATCTCGTGTATATGATTTGAGTGAAAATGGATGGTAGAATAAGAAGTACGTTTGATAAACAATGTATTTTGAAATCGGTATAAGTAGGTATTTTGAATAATGATAAATGATTTAGGTATAAAACATGATCGGGTTTGCATAATAAAATATTTTGAAAGATAAGTTTTGGGTAACGGTCACCTAAGTAAGGGAATCACCCCTAACTCGTTGGTGAAGTCGTTTTAAGGGAAGAGGGGTGGAGTCAATCGTCAAGGTAAGGAAGTCACTCCAATCTCGATGATACATCTCCACTAGTTGTTACAAGGAATATGAATTTAAATTATATGAAAATCATGCGTATATAAGTGTATCGAAAAGGTTCGATATGTTGTGCGTGTGAAAAGAGAAATCAAAGGTAAACTCGAGGTTGAAAGATTGCATCGTATAAAATGAACAATAGAAACACATGTTTGACCAAAGTTTGGAGTGTTCCAAAACGGAACTTTGACTAACCAAAGTGGTCGAAAAGTCTTTTGAATTTGAGGAGCATGTTTTGGCCTAATAGGTAAAATACTCTCGCCGACAAGTCGGTTAACGGTATTTACCCTTCCGGTTACTACATGTCCCAAATCAATCGAAATTTCGAGACTTGGCGGGATTTATGAAAAAAATGCCAAGGAGTGGAACTAGTCGACAAGGTGCGGGTTTCACCCCTAACTTGACGATTTCGTATTCTAAGTGTGGTTGGTACTCGTCGGGTCAAAATTTAATTTCGACGTGTTGACGAGGGTCCACTAGAACTTGAAATTTGAGATTTACCATTAAGATGTGGATTTCACTCCTAGCTTAATCGCGATATCTCGTGTAAAAAAAAAGAATAGGTAGATTGAGAGTCGTTCACCAAATTGTGGGTTTCACGCCTATTTTGGTGAATTCCTCTCATTTGTACAATATGAGTGTTGTCGGATTTAGAATAATCGAGTAAAATGCATGAGGGAAGTGTATGTCGAAGGAGATACACAAACAAGTATAAACACATAAGAAAGCATATCAAGGATGATACTTAAATAATGAAATAAAACAACTATTAACACATAGAGAAATATGTCAAGAATAACACATAAAGAATCGAACAACGAAACAAGTGTTAACACATAATAAAACAAGCATTAATGCGTAAGAATAACATGTCGAATATTACACATGAGTAACATACATGTTTAAAAGAGCATAAATAAGTAACAAATAAAGTATCATGTAGTAGTCCAAGCAAAGCATACGAATAAGGTTCTAAAACTATAGACTAGGCTAAAGCATTCCTACTTTTCCTAATTCCCTATAGTTATGGCTCTGATACCAATCTGTCACACCCCAACCAATGGCGGAAACATCGGGATGAGACGAAGTGTGAAGATTGCTAGAGACATCATAACGCTATTTGTGACAATATTTAGAAATTCCAAATTTCATTTCATTTCATAACTTCAAATAGTCGACATTACAAGAAATTCAAATACAACAAGTTTAACATAACAACATGATAACATAACAAAATTTGATACAACATATTAAACCCTAACGTCTATATGTGTATCTAGGCATCAACGCTACTTCTTTTCTTAGCATCGTCCTCATCAACCTGTAACATGTTTAAAATAATTCAATGCAAAAGCAAAGGCGAGTATACAAGTTTGGTACATACATAGCATAAGATAAAAGTGTGAACAATTCCTCATAGCAAGCATGCGATTCAAGATAAACATTAAATATGGCATGTGTCTAACATATCAAACCAAGAAAACGCAACTTGCTCATGACATAACCAAAGTTTCAGCAGAGGCGGGTCGTTAATCCTATAGCGCTATATATGTCACGGATAGGCTCGTATGAAGTTAATGATAAGTCTAACACAATATGTCCTCAACCCAAGTTTAAAGTATCAAGTAATCAAATAAGCATGCGTGTAATAGGAATGTTTATGTATTATGATTAAAGTGTAAGGTTCATAAGAAAACATGTTACACCCCAAAAAGTGATAAACGTAAAAAGGGGTTCAAGTATACTCACAAAGTTTGCATATGTTTTCCGATTATCCAATTGTTGACGAGTAGAGATTTAGAGTCCGAATGTATAAGGGTTAAAGTTCAAGTATGTTTAGAGTCGAGATTTGGTGTTTAAAACAACATAAAAATAAGATATGAGAATAACATGGAAAATAATCATTTAGTACATATGATGCTTGTTCTTGACACTAGGAAACTCGAAGGAGTTTAGATGTTTTCATGGAACAAGGTTCCATTAGAATCGTGACAAGTTATCATAGTCTAGGATGATGTAATCTAGTACCCCGACATATGAACACTAGTTCATCATCAAAGATTCGATTATTCGAATAATATATTTAGGTTATATAATATATGTCCAATAGTTCAAGCATGAGGTAGAAGATTAAAATCTTCATTTTGGTATCTCTAAATGTCATAGAAATCATGTAGGAGGTAGGAAGATCAAGTCTTCCATTTAGGCACCTCTATGTGTTCACCACTACACTTGATGTAAAAAAAACAACCAAGGAGGGTCATGAACATACAATAAAGAATAAGAAATATACACACTAACTAAGAGAAATCATCAAATCATGTGAGGATTGTATGTTTGGACAACCCAAGTTGTTCCATAATCACTCATGTATCAAAGACAAAGTTTGACATGACTTGTGGGTTAAAAACCCTAAACAAAACACCAAGTTTATGAGGTTTAATCCTCTGATTTTAAATGTCTCAACCTTGTTTTTAAGCTTAACCAACCATGGGATAAGTTGTAAGCATTAGGACATAGGTATGAGATGTGTTAGACACAAGTTGCATAGGTTTAAACAAGTTTTTGATGAACATAAAAACAAACAGAAAGTTTATGGACTATTTCGGGGCATTTCCAGGTCTGATTTCTCCAAGGAGAAGTCTAGGAATCGAACCCCATGATTATACAAGCAAGTAGGAAAAGAATCGAGTGAATCGGATAAGAATTGAGTGAGTTATGCTCATTTTCGTGAAGGGGTGTCAATCTACTCGAACCCTTGCTTTCAGCTACGGTTTGGTGGATGTTTTGTGAGTTTTTAGGGTTGCAAAAGTGGTAGGGAGCTGGTTATAAGTGGTATTTATAGGGGGAAGGATTAGGGTTTCAATGGGTTGGGCTTTGGAAGTGTTTAGAAGGGGTTACACCTTGAAACTAGCCCACAAAACCCAACTATATGGGGCTGAATTTTGCTGAATTGGGCTGCCATATTTCTTTATTTTTTATTTTTTAAAAACATTATAATGAGTAATTTTGTTAATTAAGTTGTGTAATAATATGCAACAATGTTTCCCCTAACTTGTAACAAGGTGAAATATGAAATAAAACATGATTTAACTAGGTAAAAAGTGTAATGTACAAGTTTTATTTACGAAGCAAGTTCCGTATTTTACAACGATTACGATGAAAGAATGGTTATAAGAACACAAGATTTCCAAAGATAGAATTTCACGTAAGGTTTCTAAATGTAGGATGTTTGAAAACGCAGGGCGTTACAAGAGGGTCTCTAATTCGCGAGGCCTTTGACATCCTCGGGTTGTAGGGGTCCAACGGCATTTGCAGCCCAAAACGCATCCCGTGCTGCATCAGAAGGGAAGGTGAACTGCTCTGTGAAGACATTGGGATCATCCATGTCTTCTCTAGTGTAAATCCCGAGCCTCCTACCCAAACGACCAACCGACCACCTATACCATCGACCACATAACCTGAAAGCTATCCGCTCCTTGTGGCGGAATTTGGGTCGTCGAGCAGCAACCGGCTTTTCGTAGGCATACGATGCGAAGAACTCTATGGTCAGCTCCAAGTAAACGGGTCGGTTGCAACCGACCAGATTTGTAAGTGGGCGACTCATCATGTTTTCTAATCGGTCATACTGATTGAGTTCTTGCATCACCTCCCAATCCAACCATCTAGGGACTCCGAACTGCCCTCTCCGGGCCCATAATGCGTCTCGTTTTGGAATGCATAAAGCCTCACGCTCGTCGTTGGGATCGAACTGAAGGAAAGGATGGTTCGTCTGCATGAGAATTAATATTAGAGAGATGGAAACAGGAGAAATTTGAATTAAGAACAGCCGAACAGCCACTTATGAAGAAGCTGTAAATCTGATCTGGGCATATGGCACGGTCGTGCGTCGAGCTGCACGGTCGTGCGTCGCCGATGACATGCACCATCTGCCCAGAGATGTCGGAACTGCACGGCGTGCGACCAATCGGCACTATCGTGCAACACCGAACAACAAGCTGGAATCGTGATTTACCCGGAATGGCACGACCGTTCCATCCAAGGAACGACCGTGCAACAAGTGACCTGCAGATTTCAAACCCCTGAACTTTGAATAGCCTGATTTTCCCAAAATCAACAACTTTTTTTGTACAAATAGGGGTCGGAAACTCAACCGGGTGTTCACGATAAGCAAGATTCAAACAACTGTTAGGGTTTCGATTTTTTTAGGAAGAGAACCCTAATAAATCCCTTGAAGAATCGGAGGAAATCTAACCTAGAAAGCAAGGAAACAAGAAATCTACAACTAGGAACGTACCGTGCGAAGAAGGGTGTGAGATCGTGCGAAAAATCGTGCGATTTGATGAAGTATCGCTCTGGAACGGCCTGGTGCTGGTAGGGTTTCGTGATTTGTGAATGGGGGCTGCAGATGAGGGTATTTATAGTGCCAAATGACAAAACTGCCCTCAGCCAGACGCACGGTCGTTCGATCTTTGGCACGGTCGTGCGTCACCGACATCGTTCAAGCCCCTTCATTTTTCCTCGGTGATGCACCAAGGGTGCGATCCACCGTGCCGGCACATCGGAAACGCACGGTCGTGCGAACCCTGGCACGGTCGTGCATCAGCTGCAGATCAGAATTTTCTGCAGAAGCCATTTCCAGCAACTGTTTTGGCCGTTTTTCGCCAATTTTTTTAACACGCCTACTGTTTTAACAACATTGCAACATAGAACCTTCGCTCGGCACGTATGAAACTACAGTAAACTAACTGAAACTACCTATCTAACCTAAATTACGCTAGAACTACCAAAACACAAAAAAGGACAATTTTACCCTTATAGCGCAAAATACGCTCTTGCTGCATTTTTGGTCCGCGAGTCAGCAGCGTAGACTCTCTTCTCCCCACACTTATGATGTGTGCGGGGTTTGGAGCTCAATGACCTCCATCACCGACTCTATCGGCCCGGCAACGTACAACTTCAAGCGATGCCCATTTACTTTGAAAATAACGCCGTTCGCGTTCTCTATTGCCACAGTCCCATACGGAAATACCTCTTTAACCGTGTATGGGCCTGTCCAACATGAATGAAGCTTTCCGGGAAATAAGCACAACCGCGAGTTGTAAAGAAGAACAAGATCGCCCACTTGGAATTCTTTGTGGTCCTTCAAGCGTTTATCATGAAATCTCTTTGTGCGCTCCTTGTACAACACGGAGCTCTCATAAGCGCGTTGTCGCAACTCTTCCAATTCATGAATCTGGAGAAACCGGGCTTCACCTCCGGCTTTTAGGTCCAGATTTGCGGTTTTTAGAGCCCACGTCGCTTTATGCTCCAACTCAACTGGTAAATGGCATGCCTTTCCGTACACAAGCCTAAAGGGAGTAGTCCCAATAGGCGTCTTGTAAGCCGTACAGAAAGCCCACAACGCTTCATCAAGCTTATCCGACCAATCCTTGCGGTTTGCACCTACCGACCGCTCAAGGATTCTTTTCAGCCCCCAGTTCGTGACTTCCACCTGCCCGCTTGTCTGTGGATGATAGGGCGTGCATAGACGGTGATGCACACCGTAACGGGACAAAGCTCTCTCGAGCTGAGTATTGCAAAAATGCGTCCCTCTGTCACTGATAAGCGCTTTCGGAGCGCCGAACCGGGCAAAAAAGCTTTTCAAAAATCTCACGACCACCCTGGCATCATTGGTGGGTAAGGCTTGTGCCTCCGCCCACTTCGATACATAGTCAACCGCGACCAGGATGTACTTATTACCTCGTGAGGGGGGAAATGGTCCCATGAAGTCTATCCCCCAGATATCAAAGACTTCACAAACCTGAATCCAGTTCTGAGGCATTTCATCACGTGCCGATATATTTGTCGCTCTCTGGCAAGCATCGCACGCTCTAACCCAACTCTGCGCATGACGAAATATAGTCGGCCAATAAAACCCGGAATCCAACACCTTCTTGGCGGTAAAGTTGGCTCCATGGTGGCCTCCGGTAGGTCCCTCGTGACAATGGTGCAGAATATCGGTCGCCTCCTTCCCTGAAACACATCTCCTAATCACCTGATCAGCACCTACCCGAAACAAGTAAGGGTCATCCCAAATGTAGTGCTTGACATCCGAAAGGAATTTCCTCTTTTGCTGGTGAGTCAACCTTTTAATCAGAATCCCGCAAGCAAGGTAGTTCGCAAGGTCAGCGAACCATGGCGACTCATCGCATATCTCAACACTCATCAAAGACTCGTGTGGGAAGTTGTCATTTATGGAATCCCAACGCGCGTCCACGATGTCTCCATGCTCTAACCGAGATAGATGGTCAGCCGCTACATTCAACGCACCCTTTTTATCTTGAATTTCAATATCAAACTCCTGCAGCAACAAGATCCACCTGATCAGACGCGGTTTGGCGTCCTGTTTGCTGAAGAGATATCGAATGGCAGCGTGATCAGTATACACAACGGTTTTCGAAAGCACCAAGTATGATCTAAATTTGTCAAATGCGAAAACGACCGCCAAGAGCTCTTTTTCTGTCGTGGTATAATGCTCCTGAGCGTCGTGAAGAGTTTTGCTCGCATAATAGATCGGGTGAAAGTGCTTTTCTCTCTTTTGGCCAAGAACGGCCCCTATAGCGTAATCACTCGCGTCGCACATAATCTCAAACGGCAGACTCCAGTCGGGTGCAACTAAAATAGGGGCCTCAATCAACTTTTGCTTGAGAAGGTCAAAGGCTCTCAAGCAATCATCTCCGAATATGAACGGAGCGTCTTTCTCCAACAAACGGGTCATGGGTCTGGCGATTTTTGAAAAATCTTTGATGAATCGCTGATAGAACCCGGCATGACCGAGAAAGCTCCGTATAGCTCTAACAGAGGTGGGGGGCGGAAGTCGTGAAATAATGTCGACTTTAGCTGGATCGACTTCCATGCCCGCGTGAGAAATTTTGTGTCCCAGAACTATGCCCTCCTTCACCATGAAGTGGCATTTCTCCTAGTTCAGGACCAGATTCGTCTCCTCACACCTCTTCAACATCTTTCTCAAATTTTCCAAGCAGTGATCGAAGGAATCCCCAAATACCGAAAAATCATCCATGAAAACCTCCATGGAATCCTCGATCATGTCATGGAAAATTGCAACCATGCATCTCTGGAAGGTCGTTGGTGCATTACATAACCCGAAAGGCATCCGCCGGTAGGCGAACGTGCCGAAGGGGCAGGTAAAGGTAGTCTTCTCCTAATCCTCAGGAGCGATAGGGATCTGAAAGTACCCAGAGAACCCGTCTAGGAAACAGTAATACAACTTCCCCGACAGGCGTTCCAACATCTGGTCGATGAATGGAAGCGGGAAGTGATCCTTGCGAGTAGCATCATTGAGTTTGCGGTAGTCAATGCAAACTCGCCACCCAGTGACGGTACGGGTAGGAATTAGTTCATTCCTATCATTCGAGACTACAGTCATACCACCTTTCTTAGGTACGACCTGCACTGGACTCACCCACACAGAGTCCGAAATAGGATAAATCATGCCGGCATCCAACAACTTAATCACCTCCTTCTTCACCACATCTTGCATATTTGGATTTAAACGCCTCTGATGCTGTGCACATGGTTTGTACTCGTCTTCCATCAGAATCTTGTGAGTACAAAAAGAAGGATTGATGCCTTTGATATCCATGATTTTCCATGCAATGGCTTTCTTATGAAGTCTCAGAACCTCGAGAAGCTGATTTTTCTCATCCTTTTCCAATGATGCCGAAATTATGACCGGTAAGCGACGCTCCTCGTCAAGAAATGCATACTCGAGATGTGGCGGGAGTTCTTTCAACTCCAAAGGCGTCGGATCTTCAACCGAAGGCTTTGCTTCCTCCTCTTTTACATGGCCAATTTCTAGAAACCTCTCCGGACTCTGGGAACCATCGTCACCAATCTGATAGATTGGCTGCTCGAAATCGTGGCCCTCCTGCGTAATGCCAATCAGGTCCCCACACGACAGACGTGTGTCCGAATCAATCTCGTCAATAGTGCCTTGAAAATGAGAGCACACACATGCGTCGACAATGTCGACATAGTAAAGCATGTCATTGTGACTTTGCGGATGCTGCATTGATCTTTTAATATCAAATGTCACGTGCTCATCATTTACTCGGAGCGTGATTTGGCCAGCTGCCACATCAACAATCGTCCTCGCTGTGTTGAGGAACGGGCGTCCAAGTATTAAAGGTACTCTTGAATCTTCGTCCATGTCAAGGATAACAAAATCCACGGGGAAAACAAATTTATCGATTTTTACTAGCATGTTTTCCACAAATCCGCGCGAATACTTTATTGAGCGGTCTGCCAACCGAATGCTCATCCTAGTGGGTGACGGCTCACCCAGATCCAGCTTTGTAAAAACCTTATACGGCATAAGGTTGATACTCGCTCCCAAGTCAGCCAATGCATGGCTAACAGACATGTTTCCAATCAAACACGGGAGCGTAAAGCTACCAGGATCTCCCATTTTCATGGGCAGACGGTTTCGCAGAACGGCGGAACAAGTTTCATTCATCACCACACATGATATATCCTCGAGCTTCTGTTTATTCGAGAGGATATCCTTTAGGAATTTCGCATACTTTGGCATCTGGGCCAAGGCTTCAACAAACGGTATATTGATGCGTAGTTGCTTAAACAACTCTAGGAACTTACCGTATTGCTCTTCATTCTTCTGTTTCTTCAGCCTGCCTGGATAAGGTACTAGTGGAGTGTAATCTTTGACCGGCTCCTGGACTTGTGCTGTACTTGCTGGGCGTAGCCTGGCTTGCACCTCGTCCGGTGTGTCAGTCGGGACCGCTTCAGTGATCGGTACTGAGTCCGATATGACGGGTCCGGTAGTTTTTCCACTCCTGGTCATGATCGCATTCACATGCCCGCCCGGGTTTGGTTCTGTGTTACCCGGAAGACCGCCTGGGGGTCTTTTGGACATCATCTGCGCCAGCTGAGCAACCTGATTCTCGATATTCTGAATCGAGGCTTTCTGACTCCTCATCTCTCCCTCGTTAGCTAGAAAACGATCTTCGCTTTGTTGGTATCGTTTTTCAGAGCTAGAGAGAAGCTGAGCCATCATATCCTCCAGCTTGGAGCTAGACTGAGGGGCCTGCTGCTGGGAGCTACTCCCAGTGCCCTGATTCTGGTACGAGTATGGACGCTGCTGGTAGGGTTGGTTGTACTGCTGGTACTGCTGACCCTGCTGAGGCGCTGGAGCACGCTGAGTGAACCCCAATGGGTTCTGATTTCATGTGTTCGCTCGCCACCCAAAATTTGGGTGATTTCTCCAACCGGGATTATAGGTGTTGCTGTACGGGTTGTTCTGCGGCCTTACCAGATTACTCACGAAATCTACTTCTTCGTGGCCCTCATATACGACTCCCTGAAAACATGCCCCAGGCTCATGTGACACTCCGCACTGGTCACATCCCGAGCCAGCATGCGTAATCATCTGGGACATGTCGAATCTCGAGAGCCGAGATTTGTGCAGTAATGGCCGTGTAGTCGTCTACAGCATGAACTCCTGAGCGAGATGATGATGATGATGATCGACCTCTATCTCCTTCCCGACGCGAGCAGGATTTCAACGCAGCTTTTTCTATAATATCATACGCTTCAGTCGGCGTCTTAGTTCCAAGATCGCCTCCCGCGTTCACGTCTAATCGCTCCTGCGTATTATAGCTGAGCCCCTGATAGAACGTCAAAACCAGCTGTCGCTTGGAGAAGCCATGATGTGGCACATCAATCAACAAATCCTTGAATCTCTCCTAAGCCGCATGCAACGACTCGCCCTCGTCCTGGCGAAAGGAAACAATCCGGTTCCGTAGCTTGTTCGTTTTCTCAGGTGGGAAATATTTCTGCATAAACAGCTCCGCCAGCTGATTCCAGGTCCTGATGGACCCGGCAGGAAGTGACATAATGTGACACCCCAGGAAAACCAGTGAACAATACAACTTACCTATACAACTTACCTAGCTTCCTCAGTGAGTGCGTACCAAGTTTCGGGACGGAATTCTTTTAAGTTGGGGATAATGTGACAACTCGTATTTTGAACTCATTTCTATGTAACGTTACGTGATTGTGTGATTATGTTAATAGAATGATTATGTGATTATGTGATATGTGAATGTGTAAATGTTACTTGAAACCGATCGCACATGACCCACAACCGGACACAAACCCATTCGGTCCATGTTGTTGGACTCGAGACCATAGGACAGCCCAAGTAAGGGTTCGGCCCATTTCCTTCTCATACGTATACACGCATACGCACACCATTAGGGTTTTACTTCCCACAACTTGCAACCAAGAACACACACACAAACACTAGACTATCTCTCTCTCTCGACTCGGAACCAAGGCAGCCGAACACCCCTTTCCATCAAAGCTTTTGGGATTCGGATCATTCCTTTTCTCATCTCGGTTAGTAATATGTTTACTGATTACGTGTTTTATATGCATGCTTGTGTGATGATATTATTGTTAATCGGATTACATGGTCGGTTAGGGTTTATACTAGTGACTCAGATCATATATTGTATGATATTATGAATGCATGATAACCGGATCGGAGGCTATTGTTATTGTTATTGTTGTAAAGTGGTCCGAATATGTATGTTTGTTAACCGACTGTGATGATTGTGTTTTGCAATTAAGATTTAGGTTGCATGATAGTTAAATAATTCGGTTTATGTGTGAATGATGATTTCGATGGTTACTGTTCTTGTGGGTGATGAAGATGTTATGAATGTGTTTGAATATGGAATGATTATCGATTTGATCTGATTTTCGAAACTGCTAAGTTGTTAGCTGAAAATACGGAATGATTGTTACCGATTAATTAAGGAAGTCTGTTGCACTTTGTCTCGACCAGGGTTGCGAGTCGAGAAACCTTAGTCTCGACTCGAGACCACCCTACCAACACAAACAACACAACTCGAGACCACGGTTGCGTGTCCGGTTGCGACTCGAGACCGTGTAGTCTCGACTAGACCATGACAACTCGAGACCACCTTTGTTGCGACTCGAGACCCCGAAACCAGTACACCTCGAGACCGACTAGTCTCGACTCGAGACCGTGAACACTTGCACACTATTGGACTTTCACTGTTACGAGCCCAATTGATTTGGGCCGGATACTTGGACTGGTTACGTGATTGCTATTGAACTGCTACGAAATACTTGTGCATGCCATGTTTATACTTGTGTACATTACGTGTAGAATCTATGCGCTATATTCAAATACGAACCTAACTCGTATGATAACCATGCTAGGACGTGGTTGATCACTATATAGCTTAATCGAACTTTGTGTATCTGCCGAGCAAACCAAGGTGAGTTCACACAGCCAAGGCATGGGGTTCCCGGGTGGGAATGGGATTGGATAACTATTTGTATATACTCAGATGGTAGAACATAACGATAAGATACGGCTAGACTAGTAACACTTATTGAACTGATCTTCGCACACCTGCCAAGGGTTGGCCGCGATATTATGACTGACTTCGCACACCTGCCATAGGAAGGCCGCGAACTAAATGTACTAATCTTCGCACACCTGCCTGGGAGGCCGCTATACAAATAAACCTAGTCTAGAATACTTGGGAAAACATCCCCTAATATCTTCGCATACCTGCTTGGGAGGCCGCGATGGAAACTAATACGATACATGACATAACGAACGAACATACTACTACTCACACTATAATATTTCTGAACTATTAACTATGAACTCGCTCAACTAGTTGTTGACTCTCTGCTGCATGCCTTGCAGGACCTTAGGTACTTATGGAGGTTGCACAAGGAGGAGCAGGTCGTTGTGGGATACGGATCGTAGACGTTATGATAAACAATTGAACTATAACTTTACTTTGGGTTTTCATATTATGCTTCCGCTACTTAATTTACATTTTGTTGAACATCAATCATGTCGTGATGAATTACATTAACTACTTTTAATATTAGATGCTATGTTCGATATGATGGGTGGCTTGATCCTGGTCATGTCACGCCTCCAAGCGGTGGTACTCCGTGTGTGGATTTGGGGGTGTGACAGATTGGTATCAGAGCCATTGGTTATAGAGAACTAGGTTTTAATATGGGAAAACGTTTTTATTAAAACCAGACTATAACCAGAACAGTGCTCTCAACGATCCACAACGACGCTTCGCTCCACGTGCAAGACTCGACATCCTAGGTAATATGGTTTATGTTTATTACCTGCTTGCTAGAATTTCGTCGAACTTTGCTCGTAGTATGCTTAGATACACATGACCCTATTACATGAGAATACCTATGTGCTTACACTCTTCTGTCATCGCACTTTATGCGAACTTCTCTCTTACCGAATATATCTTTTCTATGAAGATCATGTCTGGACGAATTAACATGACTCAAGCCCAGTTGACGGCTCTCATTAATGAACAAGTTGCTGCGGCATTTGCAGCCGCACAAGCAGGAGGTATATCCTGTAGTCATAACTCACACTAGGATCTTTAGATCCTACACTCCTAAACCAACTCTTGTTTTTAACCTTGTCCTATTCGTACACAATAGGTCAACACGCACCGCACCCAGTTTGCACTTTCAAGAACTTCATGGACTGTCGTCCAAGTACGTTCAGTGGCACGGAAGGAGCAGTGGGACTACTCCATTGGTTTGAGAAGCTCGAGTCAGTGTTCGAGATGTGTGAATGCCCTGAGGCTCGCAGGGTCAAGTACGCCACTGGTACATTGGAAGGAATCGCGCTAACCTGGTGGAACGCGCAAGTTCAGATTCTAGGGTTGGCAGCTGCTAACGCCACCCCTTGGAACGATTTTAAGGAACTCATCAAACGAGAATACTGCACGCGTGATGACATCCACAAGTTGGAGGATGAGTTTTACCACCTGAAAATGTCGGGGTCAGAAAGTGAAGCCTACACGAAACGGTCGAACGAAGTGGCCATCTTGTGTCCAACCATGGTGGACCCTCCAATCAAGCGTATCGAATTGTACCTCAAGGGTCTAGCCTCAGAAATTCAGAGCCATGTTACATCGGCAAACCTCGACAACATCCAAGACATTCAGCGTCTTGCTCATCGACTCACCGATCAGGCAGTGGAACAGAACAAGCTGCCAAAACGCATCAGTGCTACCACTACTGCTGTCACTATTTCTGCTACTCCCAGTGACAACAAGAGAAAATGGGAGGGGGATTCCAGCAAGGGATCAGTTTCTGTTCAATCTCAAGCACAGCAGCGCAAGACAAATGACTACCAGAGTCCGAATCAGCAATCATCAGGCAGTCAGGGGCAGGGTGGATATCGGGGAATTCACCCATGGTGTAGTAGGTGCAACAAACACCACAGTGGAAGGTGTCGCAGGGAACGTTGTCAAAGATGCCTCAAGATGGGTCATGGGGCTAAGGATTGTAGAAGCTCACGACCAGCAAATCAGAACCAGCAACTCCCACCGCTAGCTCCACAGAACCAGCAGCAGCAGCCACAGCGTGGAAGCCGGGGATGTTTCCAGTGTGGGGCTGAAGGCCACTTCAAACGTGATTGCCCTCAATTGAACCAGAACCAGAATCGCAACAACAACAACAACCAGGGCAACGGAAACAACAACAACGGGGGAAACAACAACAACAATGGCAGCGAAGCTCGGGGCCGTGCTTTCGTGCTGGGTCGGGGCGACGCAATGAATGATCCCAATGTGGTTATGGGTAAGTTTCTTCTCGACGATATTTATGTTACTGTCTTATTTGATTCGGGTGCTGATACAAGTTATATGTCCTTGAAAATGAGTAAATTGTTAAAACGTATACCAACACCCCTAAACACCAAACATGTCGTAGAATTAGCGAATGGTAAAAGTGTAGAAGCCGCACATGTAATCAAGGGTTGTAGCATCGTCTTAGCTGGTCAGACCTTCACGATTGATCTTATACCCATAGTTTTGGGTAGTTTCGACGTCGTCATCGGTATGGATTGGTTATCCCAACATCACGTAGAGATTTTATGCAAGGAAAAGATCATTCGTATTCCTCGCTCTAGTCAGGAACCACTCGAAGTTCAAGGCGACAAGAGCGGTGCTGTGGTTGGCATCATCTCTTTCTTAAAGGCGCAGAAATGTTTACAAAAGGGGCACACTGCAATTCTGGCACTTGTCACTGACGCATCAGCAAAGGAAAAGAAGTTAGAGGACATTCCAGTTGTACGCGACTTCCCTCATGTGTTTCCTGAAGATTTACCAGGTCTACCGCCTCATCGTCAGGTCGAATTTTAAATCGAGCTCGCTCCAGGAGCAGCACCCATAGCTCGAGCACCGTATCGCTTAGCTCCAACTGAACTGGAAGAATTGTCAAAGCAGTTACAAGAGCTCTTGGAAAAGGGCTTTATTCGTCCAAGCTCATCGCCTTGGGGAGCTCCAGTACTTTTCGTGAAAAAGAAGGATGGCACTTTCAGGATGTGCATCGACTACCGTGAACTCAACAAGGTGACGGTGAAAAACCGTTATCCTCTTCCGCGTATAGACGACTTATTTGACCAGTTGCAGGGGTCGAGTTACTACTCCAAGATAGACTTGAGGTCAGGGTATCATCAGCTGAGAGTCCGGGATGAGGACGTCACCAAAACCGCATTCAGAACTCGCTACGGTCACTACGAGTTTCTTGTTATGCCATTTGGGTTAACAAATGCGCCTGCCGTATTTATGGACCTTATGAACAGAGTGTGCAAACCCTATCTAGAAAAGTTTGTAATTGTCTTCATCGACGACATCCTGATCTACTCCAAGAGTCAGGAGGAGCACGAGCAGCATCTACGACTCATTTTGGAACTCCTACGAAAGGAACAGCTGTACGCTAAGCTTTCGAAATGTGACTTCTGGCTTCGTGAAGCCCACTTTCTAGGCCACGTAGTAAACAAGGATGGGATCTATGTCGATCCATCCAAGGTAGATTCGATCAGAAACTGGCCTGCACCGCGTACACCAACTGAAATCCGCCAATTCTTGGGTTTGGCGGGATACTACAGACGGTTTATCAAGGACTTTTCAAAGATCGCACAGCCGCTTACGCTACTGACACAGAAGGGCGTCACCTACCGTTGGGGTAATACTCAGGAAGCTGCTTTTCAGCACTTGAAGGATAGACTTTGCAGTGCACCTATCCTCTCATTGCCAGAGGGCACGGACGATTTCGTGGTTTATTGTGATGCATCCATTCAGGGTCTTGGATGTGTGTTAATGCAGCGTGATAAGGTCATTGCTTATGCTTCGCGCCAACTCAAGGTTCACGAACGGAACTATACGACGCACGATTTAGAGCTGGGAGCTGTTGTTTTCACGCTTAAGATATGGCGACACTACCTGTACGGTACCAAGTGCACTATCTACACCGATCACAGGAGTCTCGAGCATATCTTCAAGTAGAAGGAATTAAACATGCGTCAACGTCGATGGGTTGAACTACTTAACGATTATGAATGCGCCATCAAGTACCATCCAGGCAAGGCCAATGTTGTGGCTGATGCCCTCAGTCGGAAAGATACTACACCTAGGCGTGTACGAGCTTTGCAACTCACTATTCAGTCCAGTCTCCCTGCACAGATACGAGATGCTCAGATAGAAGCATTAAAACCAGAAAACGTAAGGGCTGAAGCCCTACGCGGCTCGAGGCAACGATTAGAACAGAAGGAAGACGGCGCCTACTACGTAACGGGGCGTATTTGGGTCCCACTATATGGCGGTTTACGAGAACTTGTGATGGATGAAGCACACAAGTCTCGCTACTCGATACATCCAGGTTCGGATAAGATGTACCACGACATCAGGACGACGTATTGGTGGCCTAGCATGAAGGCCCACATTGCCACTTATGTTGGCAAATGCTTAACCTGTGCAAGAGTCAAAGCAGAATATCAGAAACCAGCAGGCTTACTTCAGCAACCAAAGATACCACAGTGGAAATGGGAGGAAATTTCCATGGATTTTGTTACAGGCCTGCCTAGATCTCAGTGTGGTAACGATACTATTTGGGTGATCGTGGATCGACTCACCAAGTCTGCTCACTTCTTGGCAATCAAAGAAACAGACAAGTTTTCCACACTAGCAGACATATACTTGAAGGAAGTAGTGTCCAGGCACGGGGTGCCCACCTCTATTATTTCGGATCACGATGCACGATTCACATCAGAATTATGGCAAGCAATGCACAAAGCTTTTGGCTCACAGCTAGACATGAGCACAGCATATCACCCTCAGACGGATGGACAGTCTGAACGCACGATACAAACTCTAGAAGACATGCTTTGGGCATGTGTTATCGATTTCGGCAACGGCTGGGAAAAGCATCTCCCTTTGGTGGAGTTTTCGTATAATAACAGCTATCACACCAGCATCCAAGCCGCTCCATTCGAGGCATTGTACGGGCGTAAATGCCGGTCACCTCTCTGTTGGGCAGAGGTGGGGGATAGTCAGATCACGGGTCCAGAACTTATAGTGGACACCACGGAAAAGATTGCACAAATACGACAACGCATGGCGGCAGCTCACGACCGTCAGAAAAGCTACGCAGATAAGCGTAGGAAGCCATTGGAATTTCAGGTCGGGGACCGGGTTTTACTTAAAGTCTCACCCTGGAAGGGTGTGGTTCGTTTTGGCAAACGAGGCAAGCTCAATCCACGGTATGTCGGACCGTTCGAGATCATAGAAAGAATAGGCAAAGTAGCCTACAGACTAAACCTACCAGCCGAACTCGGGGCAGTTCACAATGTTTTTCACGTGTCGAATCTGAAGAAGTGCTTGTCAGATGAGACCCTCATAATTCCTTTGAAAGAGCTCACTATCGACGAACAGTTGCACTTCGTCGAGGAACCAGTTGAAATCACGGACCGGGATGTTAAGGTCCTCAAACACAAGAGAATCCCTCTTGTCCGAGTTCGTTGGAACTCCCGTCGTGGCCCAGAGTTCACCTGGGAACGAGAAGATCAGATGACAGAAAAGTATCCCTAGTTATTCAGAACCAATACAACCACTACGGAGGCTGAAGCTACTACTGCGGAATTTCGGGACGAAATTCCAGATCAACGGGGGGAGGATGTGACACCCCAGGAAAACCAGTGAACGATACAACTTACCTATACAACTTACCTAGCTTCCTCAGTGAGTGCGTACCAAATTTCGGGACGAAATTCTTTTAAGTTGGGGATAATGTGACAACTCGTATTTTGAACTCATTTCTATGTAACGTTACGTGATTGTGTGATTATGTTAATAGAATGATTATGTGATTATGTGATATGTGAATGTGTAAATGTTACTTGAAACCGATCGCACATGACCCACAACCGGACACAAACCCATTCGGTCCATGTTGTTGGACTCGAGACCATGGGACAGCCCAAGTAAGGGTTCGGCCCATTTCCTTCTCATACGTATACACGCATACGCACACCATTAGGGTTTTACTTCCCACAACTCGCAACCAAGAACACACACACAAATACTAGACTATCTCTCTCTCTCGACTCGGAACCAAGGCAGCCGAACACCCCTTTCCATCAAAGCTTTTGGGATTCGGATCATTCCTTTTCTCATCTCGGTTAGTAATATGTTTACCGATTACGTGTTTTATATGCATGCTTGTGTGATGATATTATTGTTAATCGGATTACATGGTCGGTTAGGGTTTATACTAGTGACTCGGATCATATATTGTATGATATTATGAATGCATGATAACCGGATCGGAGGCTATTGTTATTGTTATTGTTCTTGTTGTAAAGTGGTCCGAATATATATGTTTGTTAACCGGCTGTGATGATTGTGTTTTGCAATTAAGATTTAGGTTGCATGATAGTTAAATAATTCGGTTTATGTGTGAATGATGATTTCGATGGTTACTATTCTTGTGGGTGATGAAGATGTTATGAATGTGTTTGAATATGGAATGATTATCGATTTGATCTGATTTTCGAAACTGCTAAGTTGTTAGCTGAAAATACGGAATGATTGTTACCGATTAATTAAGGAAATCTGTTGCACTTTGTCTCGACCAGGGTTGCGAGTGGAGAACCCTTAGTCTCGACTCGAGACCACCCTACCAACACAAACAGCACAACTCGAGACCACGGTTGCGGGTCCGGTTGCGACTCGAGACCGTGTAGTCTCGACTAGACCATGACAACTCGAGACCACCTTTGTTGCGACTCGAGACCCCGAAACCAGTACACCTCGAGACCGATTAGTCTCGACTCGAGACCGTGAACACTTGCACACTATTGGACTTTCACTGTTACGAGCCCAATTGATTTGGGCCGGATACTTGGACTGGTTACGTGATTGCTATTGAACTGCTACGAAATACTTGTGCATGCCATGTTTATACTTGTGTACATTACGTGTAGAATCTATGCGCTATATTCAAATACGAACCTAACTCGTATGATAACCATGCTAGGACGTGGTTGATCACTATATAGCTTAATCGAACTTTGTGTATCTGCCGAGCAAACCAAGGTGAGTTCACACAGCCAAGGCATGGGGTTCCCGGGTGGGAATGGGATTGGATGACTATTTGTATATACTCAGATGGTAGAACATAACGATAAGATACGGCTAGACTAGTAACACTTATTGAACTGATCTTCGCACACCTGCCAAGGGTTGGCCGCGATATTATGACTGACTTCGCACACCTGCCATAGGAAGGCCGCGAACTAAATGTACTAATCTTCGCACACCTGCCTGGGAGGCCGCGATACAAATAAACCTAGTCTAGAATACTTGGGAAAACATCCCCTAATATCTTCGCATACCTGCCTGGGAGGCCACGATGGAAACTAATACGATACATGACATAACGAACGAACATACTACTACTCACACTATAATATTTCTGAACTATTAACTTTGAACTCGCTCAACTAGTTGTTGACTCTCTGCTGCATGCCTTGCAGGACCTTAGGTACTTATGGAGCTTGCACAAGGAGGAGCAGGTCGCTGTGGGATACGGATCGTAGACGTTATGATAAACAATTGAACTATAACTTTACTTTGGGTTTTCATATTATGCTTCCGCTACTTAATTTACGTTTTGTTGAACATCAATCATGTCGTGATGAATTACATTAACTACTTTTAATATTAGATACTATGTTCGATATGATTGGTGGCTTGATCCTGGTCATGTCACGCCTCCAAGCGGTGGTACTCCATGTGTGGATTTGGGGGTGTGACACATAAGCCAAGCTCTAGCTTTGTCACGTAATGAAAACGGAAACAACCTCAACCGAATCGCATCCTCCGAAACACCTGTAATCCTAAATGTCGAACAAATAGCAAGAAAAGCAGCGATATGCCTCCCGGGATCCTCATGCTCACGTCCGTCAAACTGTACTGAATTCTGCACCATGTTAATAATACTAGATCTAATTTCAAAAGTAGGTGCATCTATAGTGGGCTGAAGGATACTCGGCTCCAGGCCTGCCCTTCCGGGCTGATTTGTTTCATTCAACGGTCGGTCGTCGTCCGCCATGACGACTCTCTCCTCGTCCCCTGAGCTTTCGTCTTCAGAGATAATGACCGGCTCGTCGATTGCATTTGCTATGCGTTGTGCAATGACAAGTGACCTTTCGCGCAGCCTCTTACTTCTTCTAAGATTATGCGCTGGTTCGTCAGTAGGCTCAGCGATAGCGGGCACGGGAGTTGAGGACATCAACCTGCAAACGAAAAACTGACACAATGAATAGTTTATTAATATAATAATGTTTTTTTTAGCTGAATAGAAACAGAATATGTATAAAAATGGGCTGAAAATTTTATAAAAAATCCGAAAATGGGCCGAAATTTTTATAAAAATTAAAGCAATGAAAACAATCGATTCGGCTAGTTTAAAAACGATTTTTAAGAGCCGAAAATTCATCGAATAAATGAATAAATAAATCCGGATTAGATCAAATAAATAGAATAAAAATTTACAAGTAAAAAAAAGAATCACGAAAACGAATAAATTGAATTAAAAGCAAGAAATATTAACAAATAAATCAACAAATAAATAATCACGAAAATATACACAAATATTAACAAGTATAGACACCGATAACACAATGACTCGGGTCGTTCCTAAAAGTCGCCATTCCCGGGCAACGGCGCCAAAAACTTGGTACGTGCGCGACTGTACGTATTTTTACAATGAAATTACACACGATTTGGTTTTAAATTTATAAAAGTGATTATTACTTTTACATCAAAACACACACGAAAGAGGCAAGTGTACCCCGTCATATATGTAGTAAAGTATCGGTAAGAACCAAGTATCGATCCACGGAAATGGGCGGAGAAATAATACTAGACCTTTGCCACCAAATTACCGGTAAAAACATACGTTGTTTTGGTTTTAATTAATCTAAAGTAAGCATAAATAAATACTTATAAAACATAATAGATTATATATAAATAGGCTTGCTTAATACACAACCACAGCATGTCAACTAAGTCAGTTTTGGTACTAGAAGTATTCGGTCAATTTTCCATTTCGAGACAATTAGTGTCCCTTTCGGGAATCCTAACATGACAATCATTCGGAAAGTTAAAACGATAAACACACTTTAACCACCTAAAATTGTCCTTTAACGTGCGATTGATTAATGTCTACAAAAATCTCCTAAAAATAAGTTAGTCATCCGTTAAGAGTTTTCTAACCTCACTTAATCAAGGAAAGCAACACCGATAAACACAATGCAACCACCGAGACAAGCATAAACTAGATTAAATCACAACCGAGTTCATTTTACAAATCTTGCACATAAATTCACCAAGATAGCAATTTTGGCCGAAACTACTAACTAAGCTAACAAATCATGGCAAGAATTCATAACAACACCATCTAACCCGTTAGAGTCCTTCCGTGAGGGCAAGCTTTCTTGATTAACAATAATTACATTTTATTAAACCACTAACCCGTTAGAGTATCATGGTGCCCACATTTTAACCAAGTTAAGCTAGTTAACCAAATTAAAAGTTTACTAATACATGATTAAATAAGCTTCATTTTTCAACTATCTTACCAAACCAAGCACCAATCATCCAACACAATTACTTATAATCAATAAATCAATATCAATAACAAGGTTGCAAACTAATCATCAAAGATAATCATAGAAAACACTTCCAAATTTCATTACAAACATAGATTAACATACTAATGGTTATAATCAAGCAAGGGATTGTTGTATTTTTGCCAAAAGGCTACAATAATACATAAACATTAACCTAAATGCTTGAAAGATTAACAAAAACATGGAAAGAGCAGAAAACCCAACCATAAACAAGCACAAGATTAAGAATCCGGATAGTAAATGAGCAAAACCGGGCAATGTGGCTTGAATCCGAGTGAAAGCAGAAGCCTTCGGAGCCTCAAAATCGCCTACAAAGCTCTCCAAAATTCCAGAGTTACTAATAGAATGGTTCTGTTCTGTTTTTATGCTTTTTCGATGTCGCACGGTCGTTCTCCGATCGCCCGACCGTGCACTTTAAGCAATTATTGGTGGTGGTCCATCATGTTGCGTGACGTCACAGATCGTTGACTGGTCTTCGGACACGCACGGCCGTTCTTCAATTGGCACGACCGTTCCTTTCCGAGGTCTGCTTGCACGCCTGGTCCTTTGGTCGTTCAGTTCTGAGATCTTGTTGGATCGTCGGATCCGCACGGGGTGCAAGATATGGAACGACCGTGCGTTCCCGGGTTGGCCTTCAATGCCTTGCACGCGGAGTTGCACCATCGTTCACTGTCGGGCCTTTCTTGGTTTGTCGGATATGCACGGTCGTGCATCAGGTCGCACGACCGTTCCAGACGACCAGGTCAGTTTTGTAACAGAAGTTGCGCAGCTTCGTCGTTTTATCCGGAAAGTCCTCGTTTTTGCTATCATCTTGTCTGGTATGCTGTTTTAGGCCTGCAAACAAAAATGTAGATAATTAAGTATCCGAATGACGGTTTTACGGCCGAAAACGCATAAAATAGGGGTAAAACGGGGCACTAAAATATGTGTAAATTAGCGAATATCAGTTTTTAACGAGATTTTAGCCCGATAACCAAAACACATTTTTGAAGTCCAAAGAAGTTTGGAGCTGAATATAAAAGACATTTGGAAGCCCAAAGAATGTCAAGAAATCACAACACAAGAAGAAGACTTGAAGCATTTGGATGCGGAATCAAGTGGGAGTTCAACGACACATTATTTGTGTCTATATTCACCCTTTAGGAAGGACCTTTTGGCACACTTGTTTCGGCTAACAAGTGTGGTCAAAATAGTTGGCTAAGGTTTTGCATATTTTTGATATATGTGTTATGCTTGTATGGTTATTTTATTTATGGTTGTTTGGATGATATTTGGATATGGATGCTTAACAACAAATAATCCATAACAAGCTTAAAATTGGTTCTTAACAAAATCATTAAATTGGTTAATTAAATGTTTTATCAAAAGTTAATGATTTTATAATAAAATGGGTTTTATTAAAAGAACCTTGAAAATTGGTTTTCACTAAAGTACCATTGATTTGAATGCATGCAAATATATGGTACATATAATTTTTCTAAACTAGAATTTTGAAAAATAAAAATACCTTTTATAAAACAAGTCTAACACCATCCTTATATACAATACTCGAATTACTTGAGAACTCTTTGTGGGATAAAGGTCACCTAACCACATTTGAGGGAACTTGTATATTTGAGGTGGGGTTACCACGTTTGTGGGATAAAGGTCACCTAACCACTTATATGTGTAAACTCACATGTGTGTATAAGTTGGACGACTTGATTTCGAAACCATGAACTTAGGGTCACCGAAGCATGGGGAACAAAGGTGTTGATGGGATTAAACATGCCAACTAAACATAAAGATGTTTAACCGATCCCATATGGCTAGAAGTTGCAAAGGGTTGCAATCGTCAAACGTTGACTACCTTGTTAATTTAAATAATGGGATAAAGGTCACCTAACCAATATTTAAATGTAACGTTGGATTCTAGATTTTAATTATTAATTGTCTATGAGACATTAAAAGGGTATTAATGATTAAAATTTTAATAATATCGAAAATACTAAAATTGGACTTTGTTAAATTTTGTAGATGGCCGCTAACAATGTAAACCCGATTACCAAACCGTCTGAAACCTATCACTAAGAACCATCCTTGAAAAGGATCGTCTTAACCATAACAAGTTCATGGATTGGTTTCAAAACTTGAGAATCGTTCTCAAGCAAGAGAAGATATCCTATGTGTTGGACGATCCTATTCCCGATGAACCTGACGTGGAAGATGTGGAAGCCTACAATGATTGGGTTAAGTATACCGAGGACTCCATGCAAGCCTCATGCCTCATGTTGGGAACTATGATTCCCGAGATTCAAAAGGACTTTGAACATCATGGGGCATACGACATGATCACCCAATTGAAGGAAATGTTCCTACAACAAGCAAGGGTAGAACGCTTCGAAACGGTTCGAGCGCTTCATGCATGTCGAATGGAGGAAACCCAATCGGTCTCATCTTACGTTCTTAAGATGAAAAGCCACATTGATCGCTTCGAAAGGCTTAATTGTCCTGTCTCAAAAGAGTTGGCTACGGATTTGATCCTCAACTCTTTAACAAAGAAATTTGAGAGCTTTGTCATGAACTACAACATGAATGGATGGGACAAGAGCATTGGTGAACTTCATGCAATGCTCAAAACGGCCGAAGCGGGAATGAGTAAAAAGGCTTTACCCGTTCTAACGATCAATGAGGGAGGCAAGAAAGGGCATCACCCCGACACCAAAGCAAATGTTGCCAAGGGAAAGGGACACGTCAAAGGGAAGGGAAAAAGAAAGGCTAAAGCAGAACCACCAAAACCAAAAGAGAAGAAGGCAAAAGTTGCCACGAGCGATCTGTGCTTTGAGTGTGGAGAGATAGGGCATTGGAAAAGGAATTGTCCAACCTATCTCAAAGAGTTGAAAAACAAGAGGGATGCGGGGCAAACCTCAGGTACAATCTTTATGATACATGTTGATCTAAATGTTATTTCTTCTAACACATGGGTATTAGATACCGGATGTGGAACTCATATTTTCAATTCGTTGCAGGGGTTCAAGAGAAATAAGCATTACAAGAAGGGAGACACTAGTCTCTTCATGGGCAATGGAGCGAAAGTGCAAGTTGAAGCCCAAGGAGACTATGTTTTCAAACTTCCAAGTGGTTTGGAAATTTGTTTGAAAAATGTTTTGTATGCTCCTAGTTTGACTAGGAACATTATTTCTGTTTCCCTCTTAAGACAATATGGATTTGATTTGAAGTTTGTGAACAATGAAATTTATGCTTCGATGAATGACATGTTCTACTTTAAAGCTATGCCTTCAAATGGTATTTATGAATTGGTTCATGATGATATATCATTTGATAATTCGTTGTACCAAGCAAACACCAAGAAACTCAAAATGGATTTGAGTGAGACCTATCTTTGGCATTGTCGTCTTGGTCATATAAACAGAAATCGCACGCAAACACTTCAAAAGAATGGTCTTTTGGAAACAAATGAAATAGGTTCATTTGATTCATGCGAATATTGTTTACAAGGTAAACTGACTAAGAAACCCTTTAGTGGCACCAACCAAAGGGCAAAAGATTTATTAGGTATCATACATTCGGATGTATGTGGTCCTTTTAAGCCAATGACTAGAAATGGTGAAAGATACTTCGTAACTTTTACCGACGACTACAGTCGTTATGGTTATGTGTACTTGTTAAGACACAAAGATGAAGTTTTTGAAACGTTCAAAATATTCCAAAGCGAAGTAGAGAATCAACTCACCAAGATAATCAAAGTTCTTCGTTCTGATAGAGGAGGTGAATACCTTAGTGATGCTTTTCAAGATCATCTCACAACTTACTCCACCTGGAACACCAAAACATAATGGTGTGTCTGAGAGGAGGAATCGAACTCTATTGGATATGGTTCGATCTATGATGGCTAGAAGCACATTGCCTCTATCATTTTGGGGTTACGCTTTGCTCTCCGCGGCTCGTATATTAAATATGGCCCCAACCAAGAAAGTGGATAAGACACCTTTTGAAATATGGCATGGAACGGTTCCATCATTATCATATTTGAAGGTATGGGGTTGTGATGCTTATGTGAAGCAATACACCCCAAACAAGTTAGAAGTACGATCCACTAAGTGTATCTTCGTAGGATATCCTAAAGATGATATAGGATATTATTTCTACGATCCAACAGAGCAAAATGTATTTGTTGCTTGAAAGGCTAAGTTCTTGGAAGATAAGTTCCTTTTGGAAGGAACTAGTAGAACAGTGGAACTTGATGAGGATCAAGAACCACAAGCCGATACACGTTTGGTTGATACTAGCACTCAAAGATATGGATTTTTGAATATGATCAAATGGTTGATCAATATACACAAAACGTTCGCAGATCTGGTAGAATAAGTAATCCACATGAATGATATGGATTTTTCATGGATGGATGCTATGTGGTAGATTCAGATGAACCAACCACATACCATGATGCAATGTCAAAATCCGATTGCGACAAATGGCTTGAGGCTATGAACGTAGAGATGCAATCCATGTATGACAACCAATTTTGGGAATTGGTTGTGCCACCTCTTAACTCCAAAGTAGTTGGAAGTAAGTGGGTTTTCAAGAAGAAAACGGATATGCATGGTAACTTGGATACTTATAAAGCAAGACTTGTAGTAAAAGGTTTCACTCAAACTCAAGGGGTTGATTATGATGAGACCTTCTCGCCTGTGGCGATGCTAAAGTCGATTAGGATATTATTTGCCATAGCTGCATATTATGACTATGAGATTTGGCAAATGGATGTCAAAATGGCTTTTCTCAATGGATATCTTGATGAAGATGTCTATATGGTTCAGCCTGAAGGTGTTGTCGATCCAAAACATCCTAACAAAGTGTGCAAGTTAAAGAAATCAATCTATTGATTGAAACAAGCATCGAGAAGTTGGAATCACTGTTTTGATGAAGAAATTAGGAATTTTGGATTCATCAAGAAAGGCGATGAAGCTTGTGTATATAAGAAAGCTAGTGGGAGCACCGTCACTTTCTTAGTATTGTATGTCGATGACATTCTACTATTTGGAAATTACATTCCAACCATGGAAGGTATAAAATCCTGGCTTGGAAGATGTTTTTCCATTAAAGATCTTGGAGAAGCTGCCTATATTTTGGGAATAAAGATCTATAGGGATAGATCAAGGCGCTTGATAGGTTTAAACCAAAGTGCATACATTGACAAAGTCATGAAAAGGTTCAAGATGGAGAACTCTAAGAAAGGTTTGGTACCTATTCAAAAGGGGATAATATTGAATGTGACTCAATGTCCAAGCTCAAAGGATGAGCAAGAAAGAATGAAAGGAATCCCATATGCGTCTGCTATTGGATCCATAATGTATGCAATGATATGCACTAGACCGGATGTGTCATGCGCTTTAAGCATGACAAGTGGATACCAGCAAAATCCAGGTAACAGTCATTGGATGGCTGTTAAGAGCATATTGAAATACCTTAGGAGGACTAAGGATATGTTTCTAATATATGGATCTGGTGAAGAGGAACTCGTTGTAAAGGGTTACACGGATGCGAGTTTCCAAACAGATCGAGATGGTTCTCAATCACAATCTGGGTATGTCTTCATTTTGAATGGAGCTGCAGTCTCATGGAAGAGCTCGAAGCAGGATGTTGTAGCATTGTCCACTACAGAATCTGAATACATCGCCACTTCATTGGCAGCGCAAGAAGCTGCGTGGTTAAAGAAGTTCATTACCGACCTAGGGGTAGTCCCTACCATTCAAGACCCCCTAGAGATCTTTTGTGATAACGAGGGTGCGATTGCTCAAATCAAGGAACCTCGTGCACATCAAAAGACTAGGCACATTGAGCGGAGATTCAACTACATAAAGGATGAAGTTGAAAAGGGAAAGATATGTATTCGCAAAGTTCACGCCGATTAAAACATTGCGGATCCACTCACGAATCTCCTTGAACGGCCAAAACATGAGGGTCATACTTGTGCCTTAGGACTTCGATATTCTAGTGATTGGATTTAATCTATTTTGTATTTGGATATTGGAACAATTGTTATTTTAACTCTTTTATGGTATTTTTGAGTTATGTTCCATTTTAGCATGTTTAAATCCATGAATAAATTAATTATTCTAAATGTCCGTGGTCGATCATACTTGTGGGAACAAATATGAATGTAAGACTATTATGAACTTGGATTGGTAGATATTCATTAGGTATGAATATAGAGCAAAGTGTTGCTGCCAAAGCTCATAGATATTTGTGGGATACGAATATTGGACTAACCCGCTCTCAAATGTTACTGCATGGAATCATTTGTGATTGATCATAAGTAAATTTGAGCAAAGGCGAATATCATAGTATCCTCTGACCTGAGATACATATTGGGTCTTGATATTCACCAAATATTATACCTTGACTTAGTTCTTCGCTGTCTGTAATAAGACAGTACATAAGGCTAAGCTCAGGTGTGGTACGAGGTGATTGTGAGAGACGTATGTAGTCAAGAAGGGATTTGTTCCTCTTATTCGTTGAGAGTAAGATGTCTAAGGCCTGCTAAAGTTAAATCAACAGAGAATGATCACACTGTGTCTCTGGATTTGACATGACATCTGTAACTAAAGGATAAATGATAGATTCACCTAAATCATGTTCAAGTAAGGGACTTGAAGGGGATGATGTTATTGAATGGCACTTCGTCATACGTATTAAGGGTAGTAAACCGTTGTTAGGCGTTATTTACTGCTTGCATCAATCTTCTATGTATCTTGTGCAAGTGGGTGATTATTGGACTCTATAAGCCCAAGACACATATAAAATTGATGTGGCTAGTATGTTATGCTCCAAGTCGGGTCATACCCAATAACAAGCTAGACAAACACCTACAATATTTATTTATGATATGATCAAACAAATAAATATTAACACTTACAATATTTAGAAATTGGTTTTCTAAATAATTGCACTTGAGAAACTAATAAATTATATGGATAATTTATTTTGAGAGAATATTTTATTTTGTTATTTAATGGGTTAAATAACATTTTAAAAGGTTGCATAAGTCTTGTAAACATAAGATGTTATATTTTATAAAATCTTATAAAAATAAACAAAACTTTAAATTTATAAAAGAAATTGAATTTTTTTTTTAAAACACCCACATGTGGGCCGCCCCTATGGGGTCTTCCCAAGACCTCTTTGGTCCAATACAAATGCATGCAATCTTACAAGTTAGAGAGCATGTGATTGGGTGTTAAAAAGGCAACTTCTCTCTCATGTTTTATAAACCTTTTGTATGACAAAATATAAAAACACAAGACATAATTCAAGTGCAAGAACACTCTCTTTCCTCTAGAAATTGTCAGCCAAGGGTGGTCATTCAAGAGTGTTTTTCAAGTGAAGAAATCCTAGCAATCTTAAGGTGTTTTGTTGGAGGCTTGGGGTATACTAGCTTGAGGCTTTCTCGTTTGGAAGCTACTATTCAAAATCATCATCATCTTCCATCTCCTTGCTCCGTGAAAGGTTGTTTCTTAAAACACCCTATGGTTGCATTTTGATAGTATGTGAGATAGTAACAACTTTTGATGATCTTACATAGAAAATTACAAGGGTATAAATACAGAGAATTGAACAAAGAATAAGGAGTAAAATTCTCCTATGACAAAAATAGAAAATCTATACAAATAAAGAGAATGATTGCAGGAGAGATTTGAGGCAGTCATTTAATCTATACAATTAAATAGAATGATTGCGGGAGAGATCTGAGGCAATCATTTAGAGATGCCTAATACCCCTCGTTAATGCGAGATAGAGGTGGTTGTAGACGAAGCATTGCTCGAAACTTTTCAAATAAAGGTTTGGGTAAACTTTTGGTGAAGATGTCGGCAACTTGTTGATCCGTGGAAATGAACTTTGTGTGGAGATGACCAGCAGCTACTAACTCTCGAATGAAATGGTAGTCAAGATCGATATGCCTAGCTCTTTTGTGGGAGATGGGATTTTGACTTAGGAAAAGAGCACTCTTGTTGTCACATAAAAGAGTTGGCGGTCCTGGTGGTAAGGCATGCAGTTCACGTAGAAGATGAGTGATCCAAATAAGCTCAGAAGCGGTGTTAGCCATGGCCCTATATTCCGACTCACAACTTGAGCGTGCTACCGTTGGTTGCTTCTTCGCGCTCCAAGATACCAAGTTTCCACCCAAACAAATACAATAACCATAGGTGGATCTTCGAGTGTCAATGCAACGAGCCCAATCTGCATCAGAAAAACCTAGTAAAACAGTGTTAGGTGGTCAATCAAAGGTTAAGCCGTGTGATAAAGTCCCCTTGACGTATCGAAGAATGCGTTTAACAAGCTGAAAATGAGTAGTGGTAGGATTTTGAAGGAATTGACTAGCTTGATTTACGGCATAGGATAGGTCCGGTCGAGTGATGGTTAAATATTGAAGAGCACCGACTAGAGAACGATAAAGAGTTGGATCATGAAATGGGTCACCGGTAGAGTGGAAAAGGTCTTTTGGTGTGAGAGGAGTGGAAACGGGTTTGGAATCAAGCAGGCCAGCTCGCGAAAGTATGTCATAAGCATACTTGGATTGATTGAGAAACAAGCCGGTTTTGGTATGGGTGACTTCCAAACCAAGAAAAAAACTTAGATTGCCGAGATCATTAATTTTGACTTCCTTGTGAAGACGACTAGTGAATGTGGTAATGAAGGTTTCATTGTTACCCGTGATGATTATGTCGTCAACATATACAAGGATGTAAATTAAGATGCCATTGTTTTTGAAGATAAACAAGGATGGGTCGGCTCGACTACATTGGAAACCAAGTGTGATGAGAAAGGAACTTAATCGTTTGAACCAAGCTCGTGGAGCTTGTTTTAGTCCATAAATGGCACGATTTAGTTTGCACACATGATTCGGACGAGTTTGATCTTGAAAACCCGGTGGTTGTTCCATAAAAACGGTCACCGTAAGATTGCCATTTAAAAAGGCATTGTTGACGTCGAGTTGTCGTAACTTCCATTTGTTGATGGTGGCAAGACTTAGGACAACTCGAATTGTAGATGATTTGACAACGGGGCTAAATGTGTGAGAAAAATCTAGACCCGGAACTTGGTTGAAACCTTGAGCTACAAGTCGAGCTTTGTAGCGATCAATGGAGCCATCGGATTTGTATTTGATCCGATAAATCCATTTTGAACCAATGATGTTGGTTGAAGTGGGACGAGGAACAAGATGCCAAGTGTGATTGGAATGTAAGGCTTGAAGTTCATCATTCATGGCACGAACCCATTTGGAATCCTTCAGTGCAGTTTTAATTCCTTTGGGGACGTGTGAGGAGAGAAGAGAATGATGAAGAGAATGATTGTAGAAGTGAGATAAGTTAGCACAATGTTTGGTGGTAAAAATACCACTTTTTGACCGAGTGGTCATGGGGTGAGTATTGGTGTTAATGGGTTGGTTTGGGGCTAAAGTGGACTGTTGGGCCAGTGGATCCGAATAAGATTGCTGGGTGGAAGATGTGGCAGATTGTTGGGTTGAAGCAGTCTGCTGAATTGGATAGGATTGGGCTGAGTTGGGATTGAGATTTTCGGATGGAGGGGTAATAGGTTGGGCCGAATAGGGAAGAGGATTTGGTATTGGGCTAGGAGATGAGAGAAACTCAGAAGACTCGGATAACGGGCTGGTTGATGGGCTGCTGGGAGGCGATGGTTCTGGGCTGGTTGGTGGTGATTGAGTGATGTTAGGCTCAGTATAGGGGCATTGGGTACATGTTTTATTTGAGGTGGGTGCAGGTGTAGGTGTGGTTGGTTGTTTTTGAGATGTTGGGGTAGGTAAAAAATCTTCAAAATTTGTGAAAAGAAGCTTTGAGGAGTCGGAGTGTTTGGAAGGAGTGTGAAATGGGAAAATATCTTCGTCAAATTTGGCATATCGAGTGGTGTAAATTTGACCCGTTGTGGGATCTAGACAACGAAAACCTTTGTATCGCGGACTATATCCAATAAAGATGCAAGGAGCACTTCGTGGTAATAATTTGTTTTTGGTATAGTCACGAAGATAGGGGTAGACTAGACACCCAAAAGTGCGAAGATTGGAGTATGATGGAGTTTGGTTAAAAAGTAGTTCAAAGGGGGATTTGTTTTCAAGAAGTTTTGTTGGGAGACGGTTTATGATGTAAGTGGCGGAAGTGAAAGCATCAAACCACAACGTTGAGGGAGCATGGGCATTAAACATCATTGCTAAACTGGTTTCGGTGATATGTCGATGCTTGCGTTCAGCCCGACCGTTTTGTTCCGGTGTGTAAGGGCACGACAAGCGATGATGTATGCCATGCTCTTGAAAACAATTTTGAACTCGATTGTTTGTGAATTCGGTTCCACCATCGCTTTGAAAAACTTTGACACATTTAGAAAATTGATTTTGGACGAAGTTTAGAAAAATGGTGAGAATGTTGAAAAAATCGGATTTAGCCTTTAGAGGAAAAAACCATGTGAACCGAGAGTAGTCGTCTACAAATATGACATAATATAAGTAGCCATCGGTAGAGGCAATTGGTGCGGGTCCCCAAAGATCACAATGAATTAAGTCTAAGACTTGTTGTGCGCGTTTGCTATTTTCAAAAAAGGGTAGGTGTTTAGCTTTTGATAACTCACAAGAGTTACATAAACCTGGTTTTGGTAATAAAGATGTTACAAAGAGATGACCAAGTTTATTTAAATTCTTTATAGTATCAAAAGAAGCATGTCCTAGGCGACTATGCCATCTATTGAACGAAGCACGAAGATGAGAAGCCGAAAGCGCGACAACAAGAGACTTGTGACTTTGGGTGAGAACATAGAAACCATTCTCGCAAGTGCCTCTAGCAAGAACCTCCCCCGTTTTTTGGTCTTGAATATGAAAATGATCATTAGAGAATAAAACATTTATGGGAGAATCATTTGTGAGTCTACTAATTGATAATAGATTCTTTGTGAGATTAGGAACAACAATAACGTTTTTTAAAGACAATGAGTTAGTTAGAGTTGTGTTCCCAATGTGAGTGACGGGTAATGTTTGGACATTGCCAAAAATAACACTAATGTTACCCGTGTGAGGTTTAGAATCTTTTAAACCATGATTATTAGTAAGCATATGGGTTGTTGCACCTGAGTCGGCTGTCCAATCCAGAGTGTCGGATGCAAGGCTGCATTGAGCATTGAATGCATGAGCGAGGTTGGCATCTAGAGTGGCTTTTTGAGCATAAGAAGATAGAGTAGGACAAGCACTAGCGTAGTGATCTTCTTTGCGACAAAGTTGACAATGAGGAGGACGTTTGTTGTAGTTATTACCAAGTCCTTGGGAGGATTGATAGCGTCCTCTGCCTCGGGAAGAGGAAGATCGATTTGGTTTTGAGGAGTTGGAATAGAAGGCAGCTTCAGTGGTGGTTGGTCCATGGAGTTTTTGAACAAAAAGTTTCTGGTTTTCAGCATTTGCAAGAAGGTCTTGAAAGGCAGGAGCGGGGCGGATGGTTCGTTGGGAGGTGGAAAAACTTTCAAAAGAGACGCCCAGACCACAGAGAAGCCAGTGGCGCTTATCTTCATCACTTATGGGATGACCAATGGAGGCGAGCTGATCTGAAAGGGCTTTAAATTTTCTGTCATATTCTGCAACAGAACCTGTTCCCTTTTGAAGATTTCTAAGGTTGTCCTTTAAATTGTGTATACGCTCAATGGAGCAGTGGCTATACGCACGGGCTAATGCGTTCCAAACGGACAGGGCGGTGGAATGGCCAATGGTTTCGGACATAGCTTCTTCAGTGAGGGTGGAGTTTATAAGCAGGAGCACCTTTTGATCCGCAGATTTCCAGGCTAGGAAGGCTGGATTTGGAACTGTTTCATTGTTGGAGGAGATAGTTTCGGGTGGGCATGATTTTGAACCATCTACATGGACGACAAGACTAATGTATGAGAGAACCGGGGTGATTTGTTTCTCCCATGGGAGATAATTTGTGGAATTGAGTTTGATGTTGATGAGGTGGCTAAGAGAATGTAAAGGAATTGTGGAAAGGTCGGCTGAGGTAGTCATGATCTGGGTGGGCGATGGCAGATTACGTTGAGTGAAGAAGAAGAAATGGGTCAGAATACGATCAAGGGGATAGGATCAAGGCTGATACCATGAGATAGTAACAACTTTTGATGATCTTACATAGAAAATTACAAGGGTATAAGTACAGAGAATTGAACAAAGAATAAGGAGTAAAATCCTCCTATGACAAAAATAGAAAATCTATACAAATAAAGAGAATGATTGCAGGAGAGATTTGAGGCAATCATTTAATCTATACAATTAAATAGAATGATTGCGGGAGAGATTTGAGGCAATCATTTAGAGATGCCTAATAGTATGCATGTCATATATGGATCCGATTATTGGGTTTTACATTTAAAATGGTTTTAAATCTTGTAAAGTAACATGTTTTAAATATTATTTCCGATGTGTTTTAATTTTATTCGGATAAAATTACTTTGATAAACATGTGAAAAACCCAACAGATTAGGCGTAGTGACGAGTCATAGTTTCGGTCAAAATGCGTATTTATGCGTATTTTGCAACCAAACTATTCCTGGGTATCAAAACTCTTTGTTTTGATATCAAAACCTGTTTTCTAACTTCGTTAAACATGTTTTAACATGTTTATCTCGTCACTCTTAGTCTAGTGCTTGTGTAGAGTCGTAAGTCAAACGGTCTAAACCACCGCTTAGACTTTCGAACTCGACCCGTTTGGTCGATCATTAGGATCCGACCAAGCATGTCTAGTGACCATAGTTGTATAGGGAATAAATTTCCGAGGTTATACCTTATGGTCACTTAGTTAAAGTAGTTGTATGATAGGTAGTTTATATTCCTTAGGTAAATGACCAAAATACCCTTTTTGTTAGGATCAGAGGCTGTCATGATTATGCTTGTTTGTAAGATTTTGACAAATCAATGGATATAAAACAATGTAAAGTGCAGCGGAAATGAATACAAACTTTATAAACATAATCAAAGAAGAGAATAGTTTGATAAACACATGCTTTCTCATTAAGTTGAATGATTACAATGAAAATCAAAAGATTACAAGCATGCTTACATAACTAAACTCCCCCTCAGCCTGATACCCCAAGGTTGGTTGCACAAGATGAAAGGATTGAATTGAGGAGAAGAACTCACTCAAAACGATCAAGTGTAACAGTACAGAGTACTGTTACATTTATAGACAATCCAAACCACTGAAGCATCTCAGCTGACGTCACCATGAAAGTGACATCTAACAATCTAACAAACTCTATCTACTGATCTATACAACTACTGCTTTGCTAACTACTGATATTGCATTATATTACATGAGATGAATAAAACTGCTGCTGCATCATTCTACTGCTGTGAACCCAGCAGTACTTGTCATGATCAGCAGTGCTTGACTCAAGGCAGCAGATTGAACAGCAGGGCTTTTAGTCTTCATCAGTCTTTGTGTTGATCAGCAGTTGTAGGTCAGCAGATGCTGATAGAGGCAGTACTTTGGAGTATAGCAGATGTTGGAGCCACAGTCAAGGGGAAAGCTTATAGTAAACTGCTGCTTATTGTGAGTCCATTGTTGTGATCCGGTTTTGGCTTTCATTATCTGTTCCTGTGGTAGGGTTCAATCCCAATAATCTCCCCCTGGAACAGATAATGCCAAAACCCTTCATTATTCTGGACCTTTATTTCTCATCAAAAGTTCCTTAGCTTGTCTTTTAAATTTAGCTTCAAATTCCTTGGAACTCAGGTCATCTTCATCCTTACACAGTGTAAGTTCAAGGAGATCCTGCAAATCTTCAACACTAAGGCCTAGTGCTTCTTTCCTTGATATGTACTTCACTTCATCATTGGTTCTGACCAGAGTCAATACGTGGGTCTTTTGATCAGATATCCACTTTAGTATTTTTAAACCTAATGGGTTTCTTGGGAGAGATTTATTCTTTGATGAGTTCAGAGATGATGACCTTGTGAACACTTGCAGAATTTCAGACATTCTTTTGAAGGCCATCTCAATGACATTGTTAGCTGCAGCTATGTCTTCTGCAGTTTCTCTTTCGATTAGCCCTTGCCTTTCAAAGTCTGTCATGCCTGTCGAAGTGTTTGGTGATGCAGGTTTAGTTAATACCTCCTTAATGAGGTTTTGAAGCTTTTCTGAAGTTTCTTCTTTTAGACCCATTTTCATGATGGTATCCTTGAAGAATTCAGCTTCCTTTTCTTTAACCTCTTCACTAGACAGCTGTTTTTCTTCTTCTTGGTTTGACACAAGAATAGGGTTATATGCTGATTTGAACAGTGCTTGGAGGTTTTCAATCTGCTGTTCAAGCTTCATCACTTGTTCATGCTTCTTTGAAGTGCCTGAAACAGTTGTCTTCCTTTTCTTCAGCCTTTCATAGGCTTCATCAATCTGCTACTTTGACGATTTTGATATGGCTTCGGCAGTATCCATTTTTGCATCCACCAACTCCTGTTTTTTCTTTTTATATTCAGAAGTAAGATCAGCAATTAGCTTTTTATATTTGTTCTAGTTTGGAGCTGTCTTCTTCTTACTTGGATCACCTTTAATCCTTTCGATCCTGTTTGCTTCATGCTTCAGAGCAAATATTGGCCATTCTTCAAATTGGTTTTCTTCAGCTAGATAGAATTTTTCTTTCATGATATATGCAATAAGTTCTTTTCTCATCTCCTTTCTTTGATCTTTGCTCAGAACTTGTGCATAATCTTTCATCAGCTTGACTTTTGTAAGTAAGAATTCCAATTTCTCAGAAATGGCTTCATCACCTTGATCTTTGCATTCGAGTTCAGCTCGAATATTTGCTTGCCTTGCTTTCATTTCAAGATATTCATCCATGTCTTCTGGAACTACGAAGCCTATGAGAGAAGGAAATCTTCTTTTTGAAGGATCATTCTCGGTGTAAAATTGTTTCATCTCGTTTTTTACAGCATCTAGTTCCAGTGGATGTTTTGCAGCAACAGGATCATATTTTTCATTAGTGGGTTGAGTTGTTTCTCTTTTTCTTTTGTAGAGCTTTGTGGATGAAATGGATTTTGCTTGTGACATAGGAATGGTGAGAGCAGTGGTGGATGATTGACTAAAAGCAGTTGAAACAACTGGTGTTTCAACCGCTGTTGTCATTACAACTACTGATGTATCAGCAGATGTCTTCTGCTTTTGAGCAGGGGTTGTGATGGCAGTTGTTTGAGTTGTGATGAGTGGCTGACTAACAGTAGTTAGAACAACAGGTGTTTCAACCATTGTTGTCATTACAACAGATGTTGTAACATCTGTTGTCTTCTGCTTTTTGGCAGGAGGTGATGATGAGGTGGTTGTTTTTGATGGTGATGATGGTTTTGGTGCTATAGACACAGATGGTGGTGGAGCAGTAGTTGTGGTGGTGTGTGGTGATGTGGTGTGTGTTGATACGGCAGTTTTGGTTTGACTACTTTCTGGCTCAACATATATACCATCATCAATTCCCTTTTTCTTCCACTTGATCTTCTCCCCCTTTTTGGCATTATCTGAGAAGGGTTCGTTCATGAAGAGACCAGTGGAGGGAACTTTTCCAGAGGCACTTTGAATGTGAGCTTTGATAGCTTTGATATCTGCCTGGGTATCTTTGAATCTTGATTCCACCATATTTGTCAGCTTTTGAACATGTATAGCATGCTGCTGATCTGCCATCTGCTTTTGTCTTTCCAGTAGTGGTTGGAACATGTTCCATAACTCATTTGCAGCAGGTGCCTGTTGAGCAGGTGCTTGAGCTGGAGGAGCAGTGGATTGGGCTTTCTGAGCTTTTAACAGCTGCTGCACCATCTCCTTTATTTCAGCAACTGAGGTTTCCAGGTTTTCAACCCTGCCCGTCAATTCCTGGTATTTTGAATCATCAGCTGAATTAACAGGATCATCTGAATCCCCACCAGCAGTGGTTTTACCAATGTATGACTTAGGAACAGAGTCCCAAAAATCAGCCATTGATGCCCCTTGTTCTTGGTACTAGGGACTTCTTGCTTCAGCACTTGATAACCTTTTGATGTTGCCAGTAGTTAAAACAATCTCACTGGTGGTTCTCAGTGGTGCTATTGAAGAAATTGCCTTCAAGGGAGTCTTATGAATGTAACCACTGTCCAAATATAAACCAGTGGGTTCAACATTTGTAGTGGCTGCTCCACTTGAACTACTGACAGGAATTACTTGTAATTCCTGTAGTGTAACCTCCTCAGTTGTTGCTGGGATAACAGAGGTATCAACATCAGACCCAGTCACTTGTGGGAGTATACTCTCAGTGATAGGTGTTTGAGAGGAACTGGTTTGTGTCTGAGTAATACCAACTGTATGCAACAAAGGTATCATTGATTGTGGTAATATGGAGGGTGAGGGTGAAGGGGTTGAAAGAGACATGTCCTTGGGATTAAGACTGTGGAAGATGGATCCGAGTGGGTCTAGAGCTTCATATTGTGGGGTCCCTGTGCTTACAACCTGATCCTTTTGTGAGGATGCTGGAGGAGTTTGAGGCAAGGGTTGAGATCTTTCTTCCATCTGCTGTGAGGAAGTAGCAGCAGTGGTTATTGTTGACTTTTGTGTTGTCACTGGCATTGACTCTGGGATCTCATTTTCCAGAGTTGCCTTTGGTTTGGGTTTGGTGGGCTTTCTGGATGTTTTTCTTTTTGTCTTTTTAGTGGTGGCAGGTGTGGGTTTCAAAACAGTGGGTGTTCTGCTTTGATCACCTGGAGCAGTGGGCTCAGCAGCAGATACCTGAGGAGCAGTTTCATCTGCTAAGGCACCTCTGCTTTTGTTTTTATTGGTGCCAACATTCTAGAGAATGTTTCAGGTGTTAAACAGTTTATTTTAAAAGAAGCACCTTGTTTGGGCAAATCTGCATCTTTCTCTACAAATTTTTGTTCAAAATAGTAGCTTAAAAATCTTGGAAAGAGCAGAAATGCCTTATTATCAACGTTTTTTTACCAAATCATCAAATATTTCCTGGGAGTAATTAAAGTTTTCATTGTTTAAAATTGCATACCCCAGGCATTGAATTTTTGTTGGTATTTCATTAAAAGACGTTGTTTTATTAGAAACACACATTAATAGTGTGTGAAATAAAAATCTGGGTGCAGAAGGAAAATAACCCTTTTGTAAGGTATCCCTTTTTGGTTGCTCTGCATAGCCCCTGTTCATGAAATCCTTTTTCAACTCGGTTTTAGAAAATGAGGTTTTACCTTTCAAGTCATCGAGTTTGAAGGCATCAGAAATAGATTGTGGAGAGATTTGAACCTTCTTACCCTGTATCGAGGAGTTGATGGCTTTGATGATGTCTCCTTGTTTTTCAAGGGTGGCATTTTTCCAGAACTCTCTCTGGGTTTGAAGATAAATGGGAGCGCCTGCTATTAACAAAGTTTTATACTTTGATGCAGATAGGGTATCAATGATGGAGTCGAAGGTGTTGTCAGTTGTGGGTTTTGTGAGTATACCCACATAATTGTGAGGGGCTTTGTAACGGATTTCTGTGGTTTCGACGGCCATTTGAGTGGCGTCTGTTGGGGTGGAGGAAGAAGATGGTTTTGATTTTGACTTCGATTTTGGTTTCGTCATTTTTGATGAAGAAGATCGAAGAAAGTTTTTGTGAAGAAGAGTGGGAAACTGCTTTGAGAAGAGAATTTTGGAATTCAATTCGACAGTGAAACCCTGTTTGGGGTTTTGATCAGAGTTTTATTCAGGGAAAAAGGAAATACTGACGTGGCAGCGGTTATAATGATCTGACGGCTAAAAACTGACCACGTACCAACCCCTGATGGAAGAGTAAATGATGGAGGACAGTTGTTTTTGGTGGCCACTGATGAAACAAGCATCAGCGGTTACAACGGTGATAAATGAAGCAGTGGGTGATTTTTACCATCAGTGGATGTTTTTACTACATCAGTGGATAGCATATCAGTGGATACAACACTGATTTTGAACATCAGTGCTTATCAAAGGGAAATGAGAACAGGGGTTGACTTTTAGTAGTGGGCAGATATTAGGGAGCAGATGTTAAGGCACGACAGCAGTTAAGGGAGAACAGTGGTAGAAAAATGAGGACCATTTGTACAACAACTGTTAGTGCAGCAGTGGTTTAACTTTTGACAAATAATGTTAGCATCTGCTTGTTCAGATGTAGGAATTTATTTTGGCTTGTGTGAACACAATATCATGTCCAACATCTGTTTAGCTTCAGGAATGCTGTGCTTAACAAAATACATTTTAGATGTAAATTATCAAGTTTAAATTGCCAGCAGTTATCTCAGAAATCTTTGTTCAAGGTTTTGCCACATGTTCAGTATCTCTGACAGTGGTTTAGCATCCCAGAGATGAAGACTTTTCTACTAAGGCTACTCATTTTATGTCTAATTATTTAAATTAGAACATGAGTATCTTAGTATTTCAAAATCATTTTACAATCAAATTTTGATTAGTGATAAACTAACTTGAGCTTGACATGACCTTGACATGTGTATCATTTCCTTTTGATTAGTTTTAGGAGTAGTAATTTCTCACAAAAATAAGGAAATTACATCCTGACCAGAGATGAACATTTTACTATCAAAAATGAGTAAAGGTCCAAAATATATTATTCAAAGAAAATGAAGAAATATATCCGGTTTTATTTGAGAAAACACCTTAAGAAATAGTTAAAGGATGTTTTGAAAATAATATCAAAAGGATCTTACAGCTTTTCAAGTAAGAACAAGATCATATCATTCTCAAGTTATTTTGACCATTATTTAGGGTCATTTTCTTGACAATTGATTGTAAATTCTCCTTTTAAGGACAATTACTGGAGATGACATTGTTACCTGAACGATTCATATATTTGATGAAAGCACACAGTTGCATGATGACCACTGTTTACCTAACTTTGACCTCATAAGTGTTTTATGCTTATGCTCTTTTTCTTTTGGCTTCAAGAGTTTTGAGATAAGCACACTTTTGAGTTTTGTTCATTTTCTTCTTCCCTTTTTACCCTTCCCATTCATAAGTAATAAGATACTTACTGGGAGGTTTTTATTAAAGAATCCTCAATCCAAAATCATTTTCAGCAATGTTTTGAGAGATCTGGCTACATTTGTACATGTTTTATTACCAACTCTCACATTACATATGATTTGGACAGTTTTGACCCCATATTTTCTTCATGTGTTTTAACAGAGTTGATTTGGTCCTTTTGAGGATTCTCAACCTGCCTTTTAACACATAAGATTTCATGACTAAAGTTTTATTTCCCTCTTCCTAAGTTAGCAAAACACTAGTGTCTATTATGAACATAGGTTTTGTTAATCTGAGGTTCATACTTTAGCATAAAACATGATGAAATCATCATAAATTTCATAACAATAGTTGAAATCAATTTTGAATGAAGATATATCATAGTTACCAGATATGTTTCCAGATCTGGACACTGTGAGCGATTTGTGCATGACATCACTTGTTGTTTGAAATTTGTAAATCTTATGACATCTTGGTTGTTTTACAGAGAATCAGATTCATCATTTTGAACATGATTTCACTTGCTCTGTTTTCAACTTAAATACAATCAACCTTAGTATCAATGAATTTTGAGCTGATCTGTTATGTCAAATTGATTGTTAGATCGAATTTGACTGTCCAAGCTCTGATACCAATTGTTAGGATCAGAGGCTGTCATGATTATGCTTGTTTGTAAGATTTTAACAAATCAATGGATATAAAACAATGTAAAGTGCAGCGGAAATGAATACAAAATTTATAAACATAATCAAAGAAGAGAATAGTTTGATAAACACATGCTTTCTCATTAAGTTGAATGATTACAATAAAAATCAAAAGATTACAAGCATGATTACATAACTAAACTCCCCCCCCCCAGCCTGATACCCCAAGGTTGGTAGATGAAAGGATTGAATTGAGGAGAAGAACTCACTCAAAACGATCAAGTGTAACAGTACAGAGTACTGTTACATTTATAGACAATCCAAACTACTGAAGCATTTCAGCTGACGTCACCATGAAAGTGACATCTAACAACCTAACAAACTCTATCTACTGGTCTATACAACTACTGCTTTGCTAACTACTGATATTGCATTACATTACATGAGATGAATAAAACTGCTGCTGCATCATTCTACTGCTGTGAACCCAGCAGTACTTGTCATGATCAGCAGTGCTTGACTCAAGGCAGCAGATTGAACAGCAGGGCTTTTAGTCTTCATCGGTCTTTGTGTTCATCAGCAGTTGTAGGTCAGCTGATGCTGATAGAGGCAGTACTTTGGAGTATAGCAGATGTTGGAGCCACAGTCAAGGGGAAAGTTTATAGTAAACTGCTGCTTATTGTGAGTCCACTGTTCTGATCCGGTTTTGGCTTTCATTATCTGTTCCTTTGGTAGGGTTCAATCCCAACACTTTTCATGCATAATTGGATTTTAAGCATATGTAACTTAAACTTTTGTCACTTAACTGATTATGCAACATATTTAAACATGTTTAGGCATATAATACTTGTCATAGGACTAGTTAAACATCTCGAACACGCGTTTGCGTGAACGACGCGTTAAGGTAGCGTAAGCTACCTTAATGGGTCGTAACGGGTCGAAAGCACTTAGGATAGATTCCAACCTAGAATGTAGGCTTTGTTATACTATATCACATGAGTTCCAACACTCATTTGGTTTACAAGACCTCATTCTATCCGATCTTCCGATTTAGGTGTCGATTATTTAACTAGGTGATCTGATTATTAGGTGCTACTTGATTTCTCTGGTTTGCTTGAGCTTGTTGAATTCTTTAGATTGAGGATACTTTGCACTTCGATGTGAGTACATAGTTCCCCTATTTTACTGTTTTCAATTGTTTTTGGGTGATTCATATATGCTAAATGATTCGAGGTTTTAACGATGGTTTCAAAAATGATTAACATGGTTTATATTAAACTAATAACGATTTCGATAATGTGAACAAACTTGTTGGTTGTAATTACATAACAAATGACATTCATTAACATTGATCAAGCCAACCAGTATTAGGTTATGGTACCATAGGATCTGACAAATCCCGTTATCAGACTACACCCATGGTTATGTGTGGGGGTTATGTGGGTAACGAATGAATATGTGATTGTTAACTCACCCTTTGGTGGTTTGTTAATTCGAGTTGAACGAGGGATGAGTTGCGAAGGTTTGGATGTTATTAGCGAGACGACCAAAAGTAGTTTTCACAATTAAAACAGATTGGAACGATTTTAACGAGTTAAACGATTTGAACAAACGATTGGTTTTGGGTTGTGATTAGATAATGGGATGGGTGTAACATGATAAAAGCATGGTAGATACGCCGCTGGTACTTCTTATATATAAGTGTTTTTATCATATTACATTCCGTGGCATTATTTAGTTCACTTGGGCAAACGATTTTGAAATGATGTCACATAACGATGTTTTCAAAAGGATATAAACCATACGAGTTTTATTAACGAGATGATTTACAATTTGGTTTAATTAAACAAATATTTTTGGGTTAAGAATCATGGCTATAAGATTTTATAAACTATAACAAACTTGTTTATGAGTTGGTTAATCATGGTGCAATACCTTATACTTTTCAAAACAAGGTTTTTAATTGTTGACTCTTGTAGTCAATCAAGGTATTGCAATATGTAAACGAGCCATGGATCCGATACTCTCACAAAACCTATGTGCTCGCCAACATTTCTTTGCTGACTTTGTTTTTACATATGTTTCAGGTGGTGTTGAATGATGTTGATTGCTAGGATGCATGTTCACATAGGTCTGGACGAGGCCTTAGTGACATAATAACAATAATAGACGATGTGTAGCTTATTTGTTTTGTTTTAAGACGATATAAATTATTAAATGAATCAACAAAACGAAACTTTTGTATCCATGGTTGTGAAACAATAATTCTGTTACAACACTCCCCGACGTTTCCGCCGCGGTTTCGTTGTTTTAACGCGGTCGGAGTGTGACAAATGGAAAACTAAAACGGTGAGAAGACCGTAATTTTGAGCGAGGGTAAAAATCGTAATTTTTAGCTAGGGGAAAACCATAATTTTATTTTGAACTGGAGGAAAAACGTAATTTTGAATTGAGGGTGAAAGCGTAATTTTGAACCGAGTGGAAAATCGTAGTTTTATGCTGGGGGTAAAAGCATAATTTTAGTTTGAACTGGGGGTAAAAACGCAATTTTTAACTGGGGGCGAAAACATAATTTTAAAGTGGGTGTAAAATAATAAACTGGTGTAAAAGCGTAATTTTGAGATAGGGAAAAATATAATTTTATTTTGAGCTGGGGCGAAAACATAATTTTGGCGTAGGGTAAAATCGTAAAATTTGAACCGATGGCAAAATCGTAATTTGTAGCTGGAGGCAACAGGGTAATTACATTTTGAACTTGGGACGAAAATATTTTAAACTGGGGGCAAAAACGTAATTTTAAAGTGGGTAAAATATAATAAACTGGTTGGTCCAATAGTGTCACACCCTGACTTTTGCGGAAGCATGGTTATTTGGTGTGACTTCTTAATACCATAGCAATCAACCATAACAATGCTATATGATAAAAATATGAGATGTTCATCCATTAATAAAGTTTAGAAAATACCACAGCATACTTGTCTTGAAAACATCGACACCAAAATAAGTTACAAACCATAACATGTTTAACTGAACTCATAAAGACTCCTCAAAAGACTTTTAAATAAAACCTGAGTTTAGAATCATGTATCCCGTCCAGGAATAGGATACACCCCCTAAACTCAACAACCATGGATAACATCTTTTATTTCACTACGCAGCTTGAAGACACATGCACACTTGCTAGATCCACTAGTTCCCTGAAATACATGTAGTTTTAAAAACATCAACAAAAGTTGAGCGAGTTCATGTGTGAGTGCATGAATAAACCTTTAAAGTATGTCTGTATGTATGTATGTCCCTGGTATGTAGCAAATAAGGAAAACAGATCACCACTGGGTTACAAAGCCAATAGTATGTGTGAAATGGTGCAGGAAGACTCAAACCTAACAAATTTGTACCGGGCCTCCAGCTGGAAGACATAGTCACCCTATGGGCCACCCTGGTCCCCATGGGTGTGGGCTCGCTACACCCAAATAGATCTATCACTCATGTCCCTCGGTTCTACAACGAGGATTAATGGCCTTAAGTGTTATACCCACCTTTCACATGATCAAGCAGTAAGCCCTCCTTTAGCTAATCATACCATGTATAAAACATTTGTAACAATCGTAACATGTATTTCACCCCCAAAGTATAAAACTGAAAATAGTTAAAAGAAAAGGAGGACATGAACTCACAGAATTGCGTCTTCCGAACTAGCAACTCAAATCTCCGCGGCAAACACGACTACCTACAGTGTACTAACGTCTATTAGACGAACGTGCCGTGCCGTGCCTTGGCTTAGAGTTTAACGTTTTCTGAGTTACGTTTCTTTTGTTCCCAATATTATTCCAAGTTATAATTATTTGTTAAAATAATAATTATTTTAACTTTAAATTATATTTAATTTTTGGAATAATTGTTTAATCAATATTTTTGTATTAATACTTCTCAAGTATTTTATTTTCGTATTTCCTTCCCAAGGATGGGGGTATTTCATACATGTATTTTCGTATCATTGTATCTGTAATTCCAAATTAATATATTTTCAAGTCCCACCTTAGAAAATATATATAATAACTTATCTTGTCCCGAAAATTATGTATTGCCCAGAAAATATATATTTTTCCCAAAAATCATATATCTTCTAAATATACTAAGAAAATATATTTTTAACTTCGAAAAATAATATATTTTCTCCTTGTCCAAAAATATGATACAACTTGTAATATTTAGAAAAATCATATTTTCATTTCTTGTATCCAAAATAATATTTACCAAAAATATATCTATAACGGTATTTTTCCCGGAATATTTTGTAAGTTACGTTCTATTGTTCGGTTTTATTCCTTGATATTCTTGGTATTGTCTTGGATAGTAAATTTCATGGTATTTGTTAAGTTATATTATTTTACCCTAAAATAATATAACTATTTCACCAAGTATACAAATAATCACACAAGTGTCTTAATATATATATATATATATATATATATATATATATATATACATATATATATATATACATATATATATATATACATATATATATATATATATATATATATATAGTAGGAGTTGGGTGGAAAGTCTATTTTTATATATACGTATATATATATATATATATATATATATATATATATATATATATATATATAGAGTAGGAGTTGGGTGGAAAGTCTATTTTTCCTAGAAAGTCTAGGAAGGAATAAGAATTGGACATGTGTCATTGAGGGATTTTAAGTAGAAGGGCTATCATGTAATTTCACATTTTAATTTTATTTTTGGAATGTATCTTCATTAACTAAAATTCCATGATTTTCGGAATTTTTATTATTTTCGAATTCAAATCTGGAAGTCAATGTGTTCATTAACTAAAATTCCATGTCACATTACATCGCATATTCCATTGTTCAGAAGATTACTGGAATTTATCAGCATATTCTTGTGCGGTGTTTTAACAGTTTACAGGGCTAAAGTCAATTTTTTTTATAGATCCCACAATATAAATATGGTAAAACACAGGGTATGAATCTGATTGCTGTTAAAACACAATTGTATGAATCTGAATGCTAAAACACAACTGTATGAATCTGATTGCTGTTAAAACACAACTGTATGAATCTGAATGCTAAAACACAAGTGTATGAATCTACTTGCTGTTAAAACACAACTGTATGAATCTGTTTGCTGTTAAAACACAACTGTATGAATCTGAATGCTAAAACACAATTGTATGAATCTGCTTGCTGTTAAAACACATCTGTATGAATCTAGATACTAAAACACAACTGTATGAATCTGAATGCTAAAACACAACTGTATGAATCTGCTTGCTGTTAAAACACATCTGTATGAATCTGCTTGCTGTTAAAAACACAACTGTATGAATCTGTTTGCTGTTAAAACACATCTGTATGAATCTGAATGCTAAAACACAACTGTATGAATCTGCTTGCTGTTAAAACACATCTGTATGAATCTGGATGCTAAACCACAACTGTATGAATCTGCTTGCTGCTAAAACACAACTGTATTAATTTGCTTGCTGTTAAAACACATCGTCAAGAAAACGGAGATGATAAGAACAATATTTGAATGGTGATGATGAACTCGGAGATGGTGGAGATGGAGAAGTGTTTTAATTTGATTCGGTGCTCTCCATCGTTTCTAAAGTTATCTTCTTCCATGATTGTAGTTTTTTTTGGTAGGGATTGGGGTTTCCAAGATGGGTTTGGAGAGAGAAAGAGAGGGAAAATCGCTTGAATTCAGGAACTGGGCGGTTATCTAATTGATTTAAAACACGGCCATTGACAAAATTGCCCCTACTCATTTAAAACAATCAATTAATTAAACTCAAATATTACAAGATTGCCATTGATTTAATCTCAACCCTTAAACACACCAATCGGATGGACCAGATCGCTTCCTAGACTTTCTAGGAAAAACACACTTTCCGTGCGAACCCTACTCTATATATATATATATATATACATATTTAACCATTTTTATTTATAAAAACCAACCTCCAATACTTGTATTTTTGTAACAAACTCTATGGCAAAGTTTATATTGAAAACCACAGTTAAAATACACGAGTAAATATTTGTTAGAAAATATTTCTTTAAGTGTTTACATTTTTAGAAAATTTTGCCATAGTTTCCCCTAAAAATGGAGGTGTCCATGCTATCAAAGCATATCATTTTCTTTTCAAAAAGCATCACACAATAATCAACAATCAAACCCTAAACAATGTCATTCTTCCCAAGTGCAAAAACTATGCACTTTACATAACAACATGAACTTGATCTTTTATTAAAAACTTGTAGTGACTTGGTAATAAGTTTAATAGACTTAGTTACTCTCCAAAATGTGTTTATTTCTTTAATACTCCCATTCTTAAAGAGTTTAGGTGTTTACAACTTGTAAGCACATTTCACAAAAATGTTTATTTATTAGATCTTCTTGTTTCATAAGTGTTTATACACTTGTTTTTCCACTAAAAATAGTGTAGGTTTAAGTAAAAACCATGATCTTCTAAAAATCATATTTTGAACTTGATTCTTTTTAGAAAAATCATTCATAAATCTTAGATCTCTAGTTTACCAACTCACTTGATTATCATTTTTCAAGAAATCATTTTTATTTTCAAGTTCATGTTTACACATGAGGATGATCATCCCTTTTCATCACATAATCATCCTCTCACTTGCTAGATCATGTGTTTAATCACAATCTAGCAAGCATCCTTATGATGATCAATATCATAATCTCAAGTAATCAAGCAAATATCATACATACTCTAAACAACATTATTTCATCAAGATTTCATCATATGTAAGCTTTATGTTCATGATTCAAGATTATGTTCTTTAGTGATCTTGTGATTTACAACATATTACATCTTTTAACAAATCAAAATTAGAAGTAACAAAGGGTTAAGAGAGTCTTACTACTAGCTCTAAGCTAGGGATGAACTCAAGAGAATGAAGGTGACAAAGATGGATGATAAAAGCAAGTGATGAAGGTTCTTCAAGTTCTACAAGCACCAAGCTTCATGAAACACCTTCTAACAACCTTGAGAGTTCATGGAATGAGTGGATGATGGATGTAAGGTGGTGGTGGTGGCGGCACTATGCTTGGCCGAGAGGAGAGGGAGAGAGTAAGAGAGAGATGAAGTGTGTGGTGTTGGGAAGTGTGATGATCTCTTGAATATTCATACCTTACTTATAGCCATACCTCTCAATATTTTGTTCATAAGATCAAGCAAGGATCTAATAAATAAAAAATCAAATCTTTGAGGGTATGGTGGTGGTGATGGCCGATTACTAGCCTAGGGGGAGGGGGTCCAAGTGTAACTTGTAACTAGTTGGTTACTTACTAGTTCAAAATCAAGTGTATAGTTAGTTAAGTGAGTTACTAGATATTTTAGTGGGTGTTAAGGTGTTCGGGGACCATGACTAGCTCAAAAATAATTAAACAATGTTTCTAGAAAAAATTTGGTGTTTCGGGTAGTGTCCGGTTGGTTGGTTAGATACCGGTTCGTTAAAGTGTCAAGTTATTCCGTTTAATGATCTTTGTGTTACTTTTTGTGACACTTTTAATTCCTGACACTTAGGAAAGCATTTAGGACCATTTGGTCAAATTTTTGCATGTAACGAGCTTGTTAAAAAGCTGAATTTTGCTGAAAAATGCAGAATTCTGCACTTTAAGTGGATTTTAGGCACTTTCCGGCACTTTATCCATCACCTAGTGACGCAGTTTTATGGTCCTCACTTCCCTACACACCATTCTAGTGTAGTACCTTGTCCCTGGCCCGTACTGGGTCTCAAAACACTATCAATCTATGTACTGACATTGTCAGCATGTTTCTGAGTTATCCGTTAACTGTGCTAACCGTGCTTTGTGCATCGTTTATCTCACTAAAGTTTGTATGCAATAAATGATGTGACAATATGAACTGTGATGCACATGTATGTATGATACAGAAATCAGAAAGCAGTTTAAGTCATCAGTTGAAGTTAAGCACAGTCATTAAGCATTAAACAATATTAATTAATTGTACGGATACTTGTAATTATGAGGGTTGTCACAAATTGGGGATTGATGGCCGCCCATTTGGACCAATGGCATGGAAATACTATTCCTTGCCATGGTAAATGTATATGTTGGAAATGGAAATGGAAACTAGTTTTACACCTTATCCTTTAGTGTTTATTTTTAATATTATTAAACACACACACGTCTTAAATTTTTTTTAAGTTAATGAACACAAATTTGTACATTCATAACCACGTATTAAATAATCTTATATATAGTTATTCGATTTTACATATAGTTGTCGTCAGTGTTTTTCCCCTTTAATTAAAGGAAAAATTACAAGTTTTTTCCTTTATCTTTATAGTACTTTACAGGCGGTGTCCTTTAGTAGGTATTTTGTTACAAGTTTTGTCCTTTCCACCCAACCTGGTTAAAAAACTCAGTTAATATTTGGCACATGATAAGCACATGAGGGTAATTATGTCTTTTCCACCCCACCACTTCATGTCCCCCCTTTTATAACCCCCACAAACCTTAATTTCCAATGTGCAGCAAAAAGTCTTAAACTTTTAGGGTTTTCTGAATGTGATCTTGGGCGATTAAGCATGGTTATCTGCCAATGTGGGAAAGAGGCTGTGATCGTAACATCATGGACTAGCAAGAACCCTGGTCGTCGTTTTTATGCATCTCCTGAACCGGTAAGTACTCTGAATTTGAATTGATTGTGATGTAGATCATTAATACATGTTATGGTGTGTAATATAAGGGAGAAATTGTCGATTTATTGACTGGTACGATCAGGAAAGGTGTCAAAGATGCATTGATATCATACCTGGTTTGCTAAGGACGAAGAACGCATTGGAAGAATCTAACAAGTTGCTTCATCAGGCCAACATAGTTATTGAAGGCAAACTTAAAGAAAGTGAAGCAAAAGCTATAAAATTGAAGAAGATTTTGGTTCTAAGTTGGGTCTTGTTCATAGTTTATGTGTTGTTTGTTTAAGTGCAGTAGTTTTTAATCCTGATGTAAGGACATTATGTAATGTATATTGTTTTTTTGTGTTAATGAAATACAAAGGTATTATATACTGATGTAAGGACATGATGAATGTTGAAAACATTATGACCAATGTCGAAAACATACATAACCAATGTCGAAAACATTATGACGAATGTCGAAAACATTACGACCAACTTCATTACCAAAGTGCAATGACCAAAACTAAACGACCAATTACCAAAACATAACGACCACTTGAAAATACCATAAACCACATCAATAAGCATTACAATTACAGTTATAAGGAGTTATAAACCTAAACATAATGTTGCATCAGTTTGCATACATAACCATACCATTACATGTTCAAAATACATAACCATAACTTCTTACATGTTCAAAAACACATAAAACGTGTAACCTTGCGAACATAAAGCCTAGTCTATCAAGCCTTTCCATCCTTTGCAGCCTTCACACCCTTGCCAGCCTTCACACCCTTGCCAGCCTTCGAACTTGTTCCACTTCCATCCTTGACACTTGTTCTAGCCGTCGTACTTTTCCCCTTGCAGGTCCTGGAGTTGTGGCCTATCTGCTTACACTTGCTACATGCTCCTTGAGTGTGCTTTTTTGTCAAACTTCCGGACAGTGTCATGTCTTCAATTTCAGCCGCAGACCTCTTCCTTAACTTCTTTGGTCTTCCCACCTGATTATGATGCTTAGGTGGTGTGATAATTGTCGGAAGTTCAATTTTTGTCCACAAAGCCTTGCCATTCAATTGGTTTATCTTGTGAGAATACACCAGGGATGTCTGGGTTTTCTTCAAGCTGATCTACCATTTCTTGTGGTAGAAACTTTGAGGTATAAGCATAATGTTTTCTGGTTGGTACACAAGTGTGGTTGGCATTAAGTGTTTTCACCAACCAAGTCTCAGATTCTCTTTCTTTTGAAATAAATATGACAAAAGGGCATTGATATTGATGTGGGTTTGTCTTTTTCCCTCTACCACCCACATTTACAGAACTGCTTTTTTCTTGGGCCCCAGATTCTTTTGATTTTTCCAAAACAACCCCTTTAGCTTTTTTTTCCTTTGATTTTTCCCTAGTTTCTCTATTTGTTCCTAAATCAGCCTTTTTTCCTTTATCTTTGCATGCAGATGTCTGTGCTTGGATGGAAACATGCACACCACTATCATCCACCTCAAAGTCTAGCTTTGAACCATGACAATAAGCCCTTACCCTCCTATTATCATCCTTGGTTCTTCTAATTACTCTTCTGGTCTCTACAACAAGTATTTTTATTAGTTTCTTTGCTTCTTCTTTGGTTCCAAATGCTTGTCAAATATGGAAGTTTGCCAAGTTTTCATTTGATCTCCTAAGTTGGTGCAAAAGGTGTTTCCTTTTTCCAGCCTTATCACCATCAGAATCAGACCCACTGTCAAACCTATCATTATCTAGCACATTCCCATCTTCAGTTGGTTGGTGTGGCTCATCTAAAACACCCTCTACTTCAGTGTCAATATGCATCCTATAATCACTCATGTCTACTTCATGATCAGACATGGTATTATCCTTATCTAAAATATAATCACTGTCACTATCATCAGTTGCATCATCTCGTTCACCCTCATCTAAATCATCAACCTCTGTTTCATCTAAACCTTCACTCTCTGTTTCATTTAAACCATCACCCCCCTCATTTTCATCTAAAGCATCACCCTCAGTCCCACCATCAACTAGTGTCTCAACCCACTTTGCATTTTCTATAACACCACTAGATGACCCAACACCACTAGATGACCCAACATCCATATTCTGATTAACTTGAATACTTATGTTCTACCCAACATTAAAATTCAGTTTACTAGGGACAATAGCATATGGCCCAACTTCATCTATTTCTTCAATAGTAATAGCAGGTTTAGGTTTACTTGGTGAGGAAAACAGTTCTTTCATAATTTTTAAACCATGTGTAGTATAAACATTGATGATCTTATGTTCTCCCACATATTTAGCCAAGTTAAGACAATCCTGATCACTGCTTAGGTGTTCAAGACCATTGTCTAAGTCTTTTTCAGGGTTTAAAAACATATGATACATTGGATTAGTGCTGTTATATCCTAACTGGTCCAACATAAGATCAAGCTCAATCACAGACAACTTATCTATGTCGATCAAGTCCACGAAATCTACCCTGCCTCCTACATACGCACGTCCTGGAGGTACCGTCAGCCTACCACCATGATGAATCCGGAAACAGAAGATATGGGGAAAACCATCTGCAAATAATCAAACATTCATAGCATTTATCAACTAATACACTACTACATTGCAAAATGCACAATTTTTAGCTCAAAAAATTAAACTAGGGTTTCAAATTTAAGTTGAAGAACTCACCAAATAGATCAACAACCTGATCGTTGTCAAGATAGTGGTGACATCTGTGCCTCCGCGGCCATCAAACAAATACCAAATCAATGAAATATTGTATTTCATACTTGGGATTTGTATAAATATGTGTATCATTTGCACATATCAATTCTTGTTCGATTTTGAGCTCTAAATCGCTCTCTGGAAAGTTATACGCGAACTAATGCATAAACGTAATCAGTTTAACGCGACAAACACTCCGGAACAATGACATAGGCTTAACATACCTTCAATAACCTTTACATAACTTAGAAATAAGTTTTGGAAGGTTTGGTGTGTCGAAATCAAGTTCATTCGCTTACAGGGACTAATTTCGACAAACTGGAAAAGTATGCCGATTCGTACTGTAACAAACATTCCGGAATTTTATCATAAGTTAAACATACCATAAATATCCTTTACATAGCTTAGAAACAGGCTTTGAGGGGTTCGGTGTGCTAAAATAAACTTATTTGATCAATAGGGACTAAAAGCGTCAAAAAGTGCATAAGTTTGCATTTTCGCGCATATCTTACGTTCTGAATATATCCGGACATCCAAAAATTTATGTAATCATTAAAATAGTTTATTTTAGTGATTGGCATGATAAAATTCCATTCGTCGCTTAATTTGGATTGTTTTCGCGATCGTTACGATTTCCGCCGTAATTAACCGAATAACGCAACCGTACGACCAAACGAACCGACATCCGAGATATTTTTGAGCATATTTTAAGTTCCCTATACTTTAACTTCATTTTAGAGCCTTGAAATGGCGTTAACGGGGCATAAACGTGTCAAAAATGCATCGAAAACCAAGTTTTGGGCATTAAGGGACTAAAACTGTAATTCTGTCAAAGTTCTTAGGCCTGGGCGTAAGCCGAAGCCTATTCTTACGTGGCCAGCGTCAGACTTACAGGTCAGAAACATTGAATCTGGACTTTGGGCTTGTTTTTGATGGTTTTGTTCATGGTTTTTCATTACCATCTGCTTGTTTTTTATGGTTTATCATGCCCCCTTGTATTTGAAAACCATTTGCCCACTTGGATGGCCAAGATTGATCCCTCTTTAGCAAGAAATGATCCTAACTGTTTACCGAAAACTATAAATACCCAAGCCCTCTTTCATTTCTGCTCACCCTTGATCTGATTAGTGCTCTAAGTTGAAGCCTTTGCTTCATACCTGAGTGTTATAGATCAAGTTCTCTCTAGCTTGGACCCTTTGTAAGCTTCTTTCGTTCTTTTATTGCTTTTCAAGCGTGAAAGTCAAACAGTGTTTGACTTTCTGCTTTGACCAGTCTTTGGTCAACACAAAGTTCGTTTGAACTTTGCAACGTGAGTGTAATAACAATGGTTATAGTTTCTTGTGACTATACCTACTGATTACCACGTTGATTAGGCATAGTGACGAGTCGTAGTTTCGGTCAAAATGCGTATTTATGCGTATTTTGCAACCAAACTACTCTTGGGTATCAAAACACGTTGTTTTGATATCAAAACCTGTTTTCTAACTTAGTTAAACATGTTTTAACATATTTAGCTCGTCACTTTTAGTTTAGTGCTTATGTAGAGTCGTAAGTCAAGCGGTCTAAACCACCGCTTAGACTTTCGAACTCGACCCATTTGGTCCATCATTAGGATCCAACCAAGCATGTTTAGTGACCATAGTTGTACAGGGAATAACCTTCCGAGGTTATACCTTATGGTCACATAGTTTAAGTAGTTGTATGATAGGTAGTTTATACGCCTTAAGTAAATGACCAAAATGCCCTTTTCATGCATAATTGAATTTTAAGCATGACTTAGAATTTTGTCACTTAACTAATTATGTAACATATTTAATCATGTATAGGCATATAATACTTGTCATATGACTAGTTAGACGTCTCGAACGCGTTTTACGCGAACGACGCGTTAAAGTAGCACTTAGGATAGGTTTTGATTTAGAATGTAGGCTTTGTTAAACCATATCATATGAGTTCCAATACTCATTTGGTTTACAAGACCTCATTCTATCCGATCTTCTGATTTAGATCCGGTTTATTAACGTAGTTACTTATATTAGGTGCCGATTGATTTCTGTGATCCCTTTAGCTTTGCTTGGTTGTTATTCAAGACTTCTAAGCATTCTCATATGAGTACATAGTTCCCCTATTTTACTTGTTCAATTGTTTTGGGGTGATTCATATGTGGTAAATGATTTCAAGGTTTAAACGATGGTTTCAAAAATGATTAAGATGGTTTATATTAAATTAATAACGATTTCGATAATGTGAATAAACTTGTTGGTTGTAATTACATAACAAATAACATTCATTAATTTTGGCCAAACCGGCCAGTATTAGGTTATGGTACCATAGGATCTGACAAATCCCGTTATCAGACTGCACCCATGGTTATGTGTGGGTTAGGTGGGTAGCGACCGAATCTGTGATTGTTAACTTACCCTTTGGTGGTTTGTTAATGCGAGTTTCGAGATAGTCGAGTCACGAATGTTTGGATGTTATTAGCGAGACGACCAAAAGTAGTTTTCACAATTAAAACGAGAATGATTTAATCGACTGAAACGATTTTAACGAGTTAAACGAATTGGATAAACGATTGGTTTTTGGATGGTGATTAGATAATGGGACGGGTGTGATATGATAAAAGCATGGTAGATACGCCGCTGGTACATCTTATATATAAGTGATTTTATCATATTACATTCCGTGGCATTATTTAGTTCACTTGGTTAAACGATTTTAAAACGATGTCACATAACGATGTTTTCGAAAGGATATAAACCATACAAGTTTTATTAACGAGTTTTTATGAGATGTTTTACAATTTGATTTAATTAAACAAATGTTTTGGGGTTAAGAATCATGGCTACGAGATTTTATAAGTTATAACCAACTTGATTTGAGTTGGTTAATTATGTTGCAATATTATACAGTTTTCAAAACCAGGTTTTTACTTTTGACTCTTGTTGTCTAATGAGGTATTGCAACATGTAAACTAGCCATGAATCCGACACTCTCATTAAACCTATGTGCTCGCCAGCATTTCTTTGCTGACTTTGTTTTTACATATGTTTCAGGTGTTGTTGAATGATGTTGATTGCTATGATGCATGCTCACATAGGACTGAACGAGGCCTTAGTGACTTAATAACAATGATAGACCATGTTTAACTTGTTTGTTTTGATTTCAAGACAATGTAAATGGTTAATCTTTAAATAAAACGAAACTTCAAATTTGCGTGTGTTATGAAACAACGATTCTGTTACAACACTCCCCGACGATTCCGCCGCGGTTTCGTTGTTTTAACGCGGTCGGGGTGTGACAGAAGAGTTGGTATAAGAGCTCATGGTTATAGGGAATTAGGTTATTAGTAATGCTTTGACCTAGACTATAACTTTCTAGGACCCTAACTCGAGTCTTCTTGCGTTTAGATTTAAAAACAATACCGTCACTTATCCTTAGGTGACAACCACAACAAGAACACAAATTGCAAATCCGCTTTGAAAACAAATCATATGTTCTAGGATGATTTATTATAAGGTTTTGAACCCTCTAAGTTTTCAAAATCTCATCAAAGTTTGGGTCTTATAATGTGAACACGTGCAAACTGGAAGGGTGAATGCCTGTACCCTGAGTTTTCTATCTAAGGCTAGAGTGTTCGTACAAATCCACAGTATCGGACCAATCACTCTTACCTGGGAACTCTTGGGGTGAGTGTTCACTTATAGGCGAGCATGTCTTCAGTGATACATTAATATGACCCGTTTACTTTGATTAGTCACCGTCTCATTTGTTTGCCTTAGGTAACAAACAAATGATCACAATTTTTATGCCTTGTCATTCTGTTTTGATTACCCGATAGCATTTCATTCGTTTCCTCCCATGGCTTCCATTTCCTCTAGAATGTCTCTTCATCACAGTGACGCCCAGATGTCCGAGCAGACTAACAAATTTGCCCAACGAATAGGCGTAGTAATCCAGAAGACTGCTGAGTTAGCTGTTGCCATGTCCCATCTCCAGGATGAAGCCACCCGAGAAGCATCAAAGGAAGCAAAATCCAAGCCTTTGAAAAGGTCAAAGAAGCGTAAAACCTCAAAGAATCCTCCAGCCATTGCACCAAATCAAGCAGGACCTGGTCAGGTGGCAACACCACCAGCCAAGAAGCTGTACTTGGGAACTGCTCCTTTCTGCAATCAATGCAATGGCCATCATCCGAATCAAAGACCCTGTTTCAAATGTACCCACTACGGACGATGGGGACATTTGGTTATCATGTGCCGCTTTGTCCTCCAAAACAAAGTTGTTGCAGGTCCTACTTCTGCTCGAGCACCATACAAAGGAACAACTCCTTTGTGTCATTAGTGTAACCTCTACCACCATGCCAGTGTCAAATGCCGAAAATGTTTCAACTGTAGACTTGTTGGTCATACGGTGAGAGTCTGTCGTTCAGTCGCTCTGTTAAACCAAACTATTCAGAACCCTGTTCAACTTCAAGCAGATCCAGCACAAGCTCGTTTTCCTCCTGGTACTTGCTACTTCTATGATGAGATGAGTCATTTCAGGAATGAATACCCAAAGTTTGTCAATGCAAATCTGACCCACGGATGAGCATTTGGCTGATTAGAAGATGCTGCTGCTTTGAATAATATGAATCTCATGCTTTTATTTCTTTTGTTTTTCTTGAACTCTGAAACAATCGGTTTTGTTTATAAATAAAATCGTTGTTTACAATTCTGTTGTACAAGTTTAGTTATATGTGTGTATGGCATACCCCTACAATACCTACACCAAAGAACTATGTTCTTTACAAACTACTCTTGTAGTTCTCCCATTGATGTGATCGCTCATGATTTCCTCAAAAATTCTAAGTACTCGTTTCATTCCAAGAAACGAAGTACTGAATACAAGTGGCATTTTGAGTAATCACTATAAATTCTTGGTTAGATAACTAAGGGTATTTTTCGATCTTATACCCAACCTCCAAATTCTGCTTCATATGTCGCCTTGGCATATCTAGCACCTCAACTTCATGAGGATTCTACCTCGTGTGTCGACTTAAGCACGTCTAGTGCAAGGTTTCGAAGCATCTCCTGCTAATCGAATTCCAAAAATCCATATAGGATCTTCTTATCTTCACAATTAGATCCTTGTGGATTATTATCGCTCAAATCGGAGCCCTTGATTGGATTCTTTGTATGCTTTAATACGAACATTACGATCCAATAAGGACAAAGCCGAATTCCTATTAGGATCTTCCTATCCTCATAGTTAGATTCTTGATATGTTTAAAGTGCCAAATGAAATCCACGGATTGGATTCCTGGTGTGCTTTAAATACCCATGTCCAAAGATAACAAATTGAAGCTCAAGTTAAATAATTATGTGTTTATATGTTTTCTTTTATGTTTTTGTGTGATTCGAATTTTCGTTATCCAAATCCTTGTAGAATCTTTCATATTTTCATATGAGGGATTCAGGGTAGGATATCCAAAGGTACTACCTTAAATCCTTAATGGGCTTCTACGTAATAGTTAAGACCCTTGGATTATATAGTACCATTCCATAATTCGAAAGAGACCCCTTGAGTGGTCTAGTTAAAAAAGATTGATTCAGAATCTGGTTAAGAATGGCATGTGATGATATAGCTCGAAAGACTGCTTGGTGGTCTATTTAAAAAGATCATTTATTGATTTAATTTAAAGGACCCTATGGTGGTTTAGTCACACTCATCACAGGTTTGTTCATTAGGTTTTCCCCTACACATTATCAAATGCACTGTGTGGACTATGCAAGGAATTACGTAATTATGGATGCATACATAATTATGAAATTCAGTGCACGGAAACCACAGTAAGATTTATCATGTGTAAGAACCGATAGTGGCAACAATAACGGAACGTGAACAATGTAATGGAGGTACGGTGGATGCACCAATGGCGCTTCATACTTGTATATAAGTGTCCCTCTTACATTGCAAGAATAATGTTATTAAAGTTACTAGAAGTTTAGAACCCTAGCCGGTGTTGTTTTGTCTTTTCGACTTCATGTTTCGAGGTCTCACAAGTTTCCTCTAAATAAATTACGGGACGAAATTTCCTGAAGTAGGGGAGACTGTGACATCTGTGCCTCCACAGCCATCAAACAAATACCAAATCAATGAAATATTGTATTTCATACTTGAGATTTGTATAAATATGTGTATCATTTGCACATATCAATTCTTGTTCGATTTCGAGCTCTAAATCGCTCTCTGGAAAGTTATACGCGAACTGATGCGTAAACGTAATCAGTTTAATGCGACAAACACTCCGGAATAGTGAAATAGACTTAACATACCTTAAATAACCTTTACATAACTTAGAAATAAGTTTTGGAAGGTTTGGTGTGTCGAAATCAAGTTTATTCGCTTACAAGGACTAATTTCAACAAATTGCGAAAGTATGCCGATTCGTACTGTAACGAACATTCCGGAATTTGATCATAAGTTAAACATACCCTAAATATCCTTAACATAGCTTAGAAATAGGCTTTGAGCGGTTCGGTATGCTAAAATAAACTTATTTGATCAATAGGGACTAAAAGCGTCAAAAAGTGCATAAGTTTGCATTTTCGCCCATATCTTACGTTCTGAATATATCCGGACATCCAAAAATTTATGTAATCATTAAAATATTTTATTTTAGTGATTGGCAAGATAAAATTCCATTCGTCGCTTAATTTGGATTGTTTTTGCGTTCGTTACGATTTCCGTCATAATTAACCGAATAACACAACCGAACGACCAAACAAACCGACATCCGAGATATTTTTGAGCATATTTTAAGTTCCCTATACTTTAACTTCATTTTAGAGCCTTGAAATGGGGTTAACAGGGCTTAAACGTGTCAAAAATGCATCGAAAACCAAGTTTTGGGCATTCAGGGACTAAAACTGTAATTCTGACAAAGTTCTTAGGCCTGGGGCGTAAGCCTAAGCCTATTCTTACGCGGCCAAGATCAGACTTACAGGTCAGAAACAATGAATCTGGACTTTGGGCTTGTTTTTGATGGTTTTGTTCATGGTTTTTCATTACCATCTGCTTGTTTTTGATGGTTTATCATGTCCCCTTGTAGTTGAAAACCATTTGCCCACTTGGATGGCCAAGATTGATCCCTCTTTAGCAAGAAATGATCCTAACGGTTTACCGAAAACTATAAATACCCAAGCCTTCTTTCATTTCTGCTTACCCTTGATCTGATTAATGCTCTAAGTTGAAGCCTTTGCTTCATACCTGAGTGTTATAGATCAAGTTCTCCCTAGTTTGGACCCTTTGTAAGCTTCTTTCGTTCTTTTATTGCTTTTCAAGCGTGAAAGTCAAACAGTGTTTGACTTTCTGCTTTGACAAGTCTTTGGTCAATGCAAAGTTCGTTTGAACTTTGCAACGTGAGCGTAATAACAATGGTTATAGTCCCTTGTGACTATACCTACTGATTTCCAGGTTGATTAGGCATAGTGGCGAGTCGTAGTTTTGGTCAAAATGCGTATTTATGTGTATTTTGCAACCAAACTACTCTTGGGTATCAAAACACTTTGTTTTGATATCAAAACCTGTTTTCTAACTTAGTTAAACATGTTTTAACATGTTTAGCTCGTCACTTTTAGTTTAGTGCTTATGTAGAGTCACAAGTCAAGCGGTCTAAACCACCGCTTAGACTTTCGAACTCGACCCGTTTGGTCGATCATTAGGATCCGACCAAGCATGTTTAGTGACCATAGTTGTATAGAGAATAACCTTCCGAGATTATACCTTATGGTCACATAGTTTAAGTAGTTGTATGATAGGTAGTTTATATGCCTTAGGTAAATGACCAAAATGCCCTTTTCATGCATAATTGAATTTTAAGCATATGTAACTTAAACTTTTGTCACTTAACTGATTATGCAACATATTTAAACATCTATAGGCCACTACAAAAGAACTCTCATTTAGTGATACACAAAAAGTGCCACCAAAATCCATAGAAGTGCCACCAAAGACCCCTTAAGGAATGAGTGGCACACAAAAAAAGTGTCACTAGAAGCAGTGCCACTAAAAGGCTTTAGTGACACTTTTTAGTATGCCTCTATAATTCTTTTAGTTATTAGTGGCACTTTTCTTTTAGCCACAATATAAAAAACTATCTTTTTGTGGCACAATTTTTATGACAGTAAAAACTAATCCTAGTAATATATCTATACTACTTTTAGTGACACATAATTTTTGCCACGAAAATAAAATGCCACTATAAACATTTATCATATTAATTTCATTAATTTAGCTGTTATTTATTTACGATATAATATAGAAATAAAAATGAAAACATGTAGCAAAATAATAATGTCATAACTTGAACTAAAAGTTAGATCCAAAACATACTATAAGTGTTAGAAAAAAAAGTAATGTCTACAAAAGAAGTCAAAACGTTCTTTCGATACGAATCATACTCTAAAAAAACTTAGTGCTAAGCAATCCATTAATCTTGTTATCTCTATTCCTCCAAGGCTTCACATATTTTCAGCTCTGTCATCAATATCGTCACTTCTTGAAGATGATAATTCGTTACTAGGTAAAGAGTTGCTAGCAGCCGAAGAACTGACATGGGGGACCTAAAAAATTTTAATGAGAATAAATGCTAATACAAAGATATATATGTGTAAAAGACCACATAGTAGTACATGTACGTAAGTACCTGTATGTTCATATTGCTAAGAATTGTAGGCAAGTTTGCATCGGGGATACATTCTTGGATAATGTTCATCATAACGTTCACAACACTCTGAAGCTGATGAATAGTATGTGAATTATTCGAAGAATCACCTTTACTTTTTGTGGCTGGCATTCTTCCAACTAATCGAACATACCCTCTTTTCTCTGGGCCTTTAACTTTTGAGTATCATCATTTGTAAAATCATGCGAATCTATGGGTTTGCTTGCAGAGTCACTTGCAATAGCTTTTAGTGAAGCCTAAATACATAATAATATAGGTAAGCTTATAAAAAAGTGAACACGCACATGATATGTAAAAATATTTTAATGCATAAAAATACATTACCACAACATTAGTGCTTTATCATCAACAAAACTTCCATCTTTACGAGTGCGAGTTGTTATATACATTTCTCCTCGGGTCGGGTATACACCATAATTCTTCGTTGCCTATAATTTATGCTTAATGATTAGTAAAAGAGATGAAAAACTAAATTTTACAATAATATGTCAAAATAACTAGAATAATACCACTTCATGAGCAAGTCTAGCAAACGACTTTATCCCAGTTACATGAGGCTCCTTCATCTTTGAGCGGCTCAATCTTTTTGCAGCGCATGTAGTCTATAGTAAATGGTAATTTAACACATGATAGGATTTCTTTCATCTAGTTTCAGAATTATATATATTGCATAAGAAATCAAATTTACATATCATTGTTACCTGAAATTTCGGAGTGAACCAACGAGTAACAAGTTCTTTAAATTGAGTTGGATTCACTCTATCGTCATTATTAGTTTGTTGCGTCACAATTTCGTCAATAGTAAGGCTTGGATCATATCCACGTGACTTTAATATACCTTTCTGCGTTCTTCATTTTTTCCCCATGTTTTTGAATATCCATTCTTTAATCTGACTTGTTTCGTCTGGATGAATAGCAAATTTGGACTACAAAAAGTTACAATATATTAGCGTATACCTCTTACCTTATGAATGGATGCATATCATGTTTGATAAAAGACATACCTTAACAAGCGAATACATATCCTCTTTATTTTTCACAGGCGTTGGACCGGTTTGCGACCCTGAAAAGTCAGTCAAGGTAGTTCATCTTTGCATATAAAGGCGGAATCAATGTACACAAAGTAACAACAGCTTTTCCTTTCAATTTCCTGCTTTATTGATGCTTTCTGACTTGATTTTGACAGAGTTTCGTTACCACAAGCATGAACAGGTTTCGCTCCAAAAGTTACAAATGAAAACACACATCAGGGTTTATATAGGTCTGCTGATTTCGCTCATATGACAGACCATATGAGCGAAACCCCATGTGTCTATATAAGCGAAACCTCCAAGTAACCACATAAGCGAAACCCTAATTGTCCTATAAGCGAAATCACCTATCTATTATGTACACATGAGCGAAACCTCTAAAATAAACACTAATTTTGATTACCAAGCTCCTATTTTAACTTATCTTGACCTAAGACTCAATGTATACGTAGTCAACAGATATTCTGTGCACCAACAGACTCCCCATTGGATGTTGACGAAGTCTACGGCCTCGAGTCTTCAGTCTTGGTCTTTTCTCCAACTCTGTCTTTTCTTCATAAAAACTCTATCTTCACAGGTTCAGAATCACATCCTGTCTCCATCTTCAGACTTCCCTTAGGCTGTTGATCCAGACTCCCCCTTTCACAGACTCCCCCTCTCAGTATGCTAGAATCTGATGTCTTGATCTGGTTCAAGCTTTGACATTTAGCTTCCATGGGAATGATGAAGTCCAAAACCTGTGTCTCAAACATCAATCATTACAAACTTATCTCTTCACAAAAACACACAATCAATCAGTACTAGAAATCCACTCAAGTATTCAGGTCCAAGTTAATGACCCTGATTACTCAATTAATCTACCAAGTCCAATTTAACGACCTTGGTTGATCTTTTGACAATACAGACTGATTTTGTTAACATTTTCAAACATTTTCTAAAAATGTAACAAGCATCAAATTAATGAACTTGTTTAAACTTTGTAATAACTCAATCTCCAACAAGGTAAGCTCTCCTCATTCTTCAGCTCAGAACTTTTCCTGCATCTGCTTCAATCTTTGAGAATCCAACGATTAACTCTCCAATTTGGTTTGTCAAAAATAAAGCAGAAATGAAAAATCTTTTTGGATTTTAACAAAGTGTTCTAAACTAAGAAATGAAATACAGAAACTTAAATTGCAGAAAGTAAACTATTTACAAACATATTTTTGGTGAGCGTGTCAGGGAATCATATCAGCTTTTCAGACAAATCACAAGTACCGTTAAGCTTCATTTCATACTCAGATTTAAACAATTCACCTCGATTGTCGATATACTGATCCATCTTAAATTCTCACACAAATTTCAATCTATTCAGGATACGATTTAGTTGTTTTATGAACTTAGCTCATTCATGTGTCCCACCTCTTGAATATACTCTCGTATCCAGAATCCCAGATATTCAGTCTTACAGGTGAGTATACCACAGATGATATCTGTAAGGGGTTAAATGCGAGGGCCGTGAGAGCTCAGGTCGATACTTCCGTATACGCAGAGAGATGACGGCTTCGACTTTTCGGTGTGTCCCCTTTAGAGGATCTTTTAGTTACAACAGCAGCGGCTATCAATTTTATTGTTTTATCAGCTTGCTGAGGGCGTTTGCTGTATTTCAAGCAATCCGGAAAGTATTATTCGGGGACTAGGTCAGAACTTCCATTCAGCAGAAGTCCCGGAATAATACCCCAGATATCACTGAATATAAAGACCTAGTATCTCAGAATATGGGACCTTTCAAACGAGATTTCAGGGGTTACCTATATATCTAAGTAGTGTTCCCCACGAATTACGCAAGTTTGAAATTTTAGGTTTATATCCCGAATAAATCTATTAGATGTACGAAAACCAATCGACACATCATTAGTGAGACTGTTTAACTCATATAATCTTTACAATTCTTTAGCATACTGTAACTGTCTAGCCGATGTACTATCATTTTCCCTTTATACACAAGCTCTTTTTCAGTTTTCTATTGTTTTTGAAATTTTGAAATTTTATCATGTTTTTGTATTTTTGCATTTTTTACTGTTTTGTATTTATCCGAAAATAAACTATTTACATCTACTCCCCCTAAATACCAAAACAAGTAAAAAAATGACAAACCATCGCAGATTGTTTCTCATCTTCATCCGCAACAGTACTCTCATCAACGCCAATTATGCCACCCGACACCGAAAGAAGCTTCATACCGTTCAATTTTAACAAATATTTCAACCGATTTTTATCAAAAGCTTTGGTATGTAAATCAGCTTTCTGTTCGTCAGTGTGGATTTTCTCAATTCGAATCAACTTTTTCTCGAAGCAGTCGCGAATAAAGTGATGTCGAATTTCTATATGTTTAGTTTTAGCGTGATGTACTGGATTCTTAGTTATATTTATTGCGGCCTCATTATCAACAAAAAGAGGTGTGTTAAGAAACTGCAAACCATAGTCGCGCATCTGTTGCTGTATCCACAGGATCTGAGAGCAGCAACTGCTAGCAGACACGTACTCCGTTTCACATGTAGATAGCGCCATAGACGTTTGTTTCTTACACTGCCAGGTAACCAATCTAGGTCCAAAGAACTGGCATCATGCAGTTTTTGATTTTGTATTGACTTTGCATCATCTGAAATCCGAATCGGAATACCCTTCGAGCGTAAAGTCACCTTTTCTAGGATACCACAACCCCAATGTAGGAGTTCCCTTCAGGTAGCGTAATATCCTCTTCACAATAATCATGTGCGAAGCTCTCGGGTTAGATTGATATCTTGCTGCGAGGCACGTTGGGTACATGATGTTAGGACGTGAAGCAGTTAGGTACATCAAAGAACCTATCATGGAATGATAGAACGTTTCATCAGCCCTGTCTCAGGTGAGATCTGGGTGAATCCCATGATTTGTTGCAAGTGGGGTAGCAGCTGGAGTAGAACTTGACATTCCAAATTTCTCTAGAATATCATGCACGTACTTCATCTGATGAATGAAAATTCCCTCAGGAAGTTGTTCAACTTGTAGACCCAGAAAGAATTTCATCTCCCCCATTGAAGACATTTCGAATTTCTGTTTCATCACCTGTTCGAAATCTTTGCATAGATTCTCATTTATCGACCCAAAGATTATATCATCCACATAAATTTGAACTATCAGAAGATATCCGTCGACCTCTTTAGTGAAGAGAGTGGCATCCACTTTTCCACGTATAAAGCTGTTGGCTAGTAGGTGTTGAGACAAAGTCTCGTACCAAGCTCTTGGGGCCTGGTGTAAACCATACAGCGCTTTGTCCAATAAGTAGACCTTGTTCTTGTGGATTGGATCGGTAAAGCCTGGCGGCTGACCGACATAAACCTCCTCTTTGACCTTCCCATAAAGAAACGCTGATTTTACATCCTACTGATATACTTTGAAGTTCTTCCAAGACGCAAATGCAAGGAAAATTCTGATCGCCTCTAGTCATGCCACATGAGCATAGACTTCTGTAAAATCAATTCCCTCCTGTTAACTAAAGCCCTGAACAACAAGTCGAGCTTTGTTCCTTACAACAACTCCTCTGTCGTCTCTCTTACACTTAAATACCCATTTTGTATTGATTTTCCTTTGACCATCCGGTAAATCCACTAGCTTCCACACACCCAACTTTTCAAACTGACTCAACTCTTCTTGCATCGCAATGACCCAAGAGTCTTCAGTAAGCGCCTCTTTATACGTTCTTGGTTCGATCTGCGAGATGAAACAACTTAATGAGAAATCAGTTTGTAAAGGTGCTACTGTAGAATAAAAACATGTTAAGCCCTGGTCGATTTGACGTCTCGTTCGAACGCCTGCTTGCAATTCTCCTATGATCAACTCCTCTGGATGATATGAAAGAGTTCGCGACATTACATCGCTTGGAACATCCACGTCGCCTTCCAGATTAGTCACATTTTGATTTGTACCTTGTTCACTAACTTGGTTTGTTTGACTTAAATCCTGAATCTGCTCCCCCTGAGAATCTGAATCTGAATCTCGATGATCAAATATCGGCATGTTTTCAGCTTCGTGATTTTCATCCTCTGCCAACTGATTATCTTGAGCAACTCTATCTTGTTGGACATCATCATGTTCACCAGCATTACTCGGACCTGCTTCATCGTCATTTGAAGTTTCCTACGGTCTTCTCGAATACTCAGCTGGGAACCTTTGCTGTGACTCGTACTCACGCAAAATATCCAATTCATCAAAGAAATCTTCTTCTTCCTCTTGTTCTTCCATCATGTCAAATGATTCCCACAACTTGTCATAATTATAACGCCATGAATCTCCTGGACTTTGTGGCGGCATATTATAACCTTGACATTCAACATTCGCAGCTTCAATAATCCGCTTTTCACTTGGAACGAAGACACGTCGTGTAGGACTTGAATATCCAACGAATATACCCTTGATGCACTTCGGACCAAACTTTCCATAAGGATCTAGAACAGTACAGGGTGACCCGAACGGTTCAAGATACTTCAGATTAGGTTTACGGTTATTGATTAGCTCAAAGCATGTTTTGTTGAACTTTTTGACAGTGAGAACTCTGTTGAGTGTATAGCATGCAGCGGAAACAGCTTCAGCCCAAAAATTTATTGGTAACTTTGAATCTGCGAGCATAGTTCTAGCCGTCTCAATTAGTGTCCGGTTTTTGTGTTCTGCGACTCCATTCTGCTACGGAGTGTACGGAGCACTAAACTCATGCAATATTCCTCTTTCATCACAAAATTCTTCCATCTTGCTGTTCTTGAATTCAGTACCATTATCACTTCGAATTCTTTTGATGCGCCTTTGATACAGATTCTCAATCCTTTTGAACAACGCCATCAAACTTTCAAACGTTTCATCTTTCGTCTTCAAGAAAGAAACCCACGAAAATCTGGAATCATTATCAGTAACCACAAGACAATATTTATCTCCCGTAATACTCTTGACATTCACCGGACCAAACAAATCCATGTGAAGTCTCTCCAGGGGTCTTGAGACTGAATTGACTTGCTTTGTAGGGTGTGACTTTTTCTTTTGCTTGCCTTTAACACAGCTAATGCACTCCCCTTCCAGATGAAAACCTTTGACATAAACTCCTGTAACCAAATCGTTGTGCACCAAGTGATTCATTTTTCTAAGATGTATATGCCCCATCTTCCGGTGCCAAAATCTCGATTCTTTTTCAGTTGCTCTGGACACGAAACAATGAGCTTGACCCGTGGTTGTAGTAGCTACGCTCATATCCAACACGTACAGATCATTAACTCTCGGTGCCCTCATGATAATCCATTCCTCAGGGATAACAAATCCTGGTTTTAAGATCAAACATTCTTTATCAGTGAAGTGAGTGGTATACATCCTGTCACAAATCTGCGAGATGCTCAGCAGATTGTTCTCCAGCTCAGTAATGTAGTTAACTCTCTCAAACGTCACAATCTCGTTGGATAACGTTCCTTCACCAATAATCCTTCCTCCTTGATTACCCGCAAAACCAACATACCCTCCATTGATATTCTTCACATCATACAACAATGCAGTCTTCCCTGTCATATGTCGAGATGCTCCACTGTCCATAATCCAGCGTGAGACCAATCTCGGAAGATCCTGCACATATAATAACATGATTCAAATACTTCAATAAAGATGCCGATTCATGCTTCGCGATCAAGGAAGCTCCAGCAATTCAAATTGCTCCGGTGTAGCCTTGACAGTTTTAACTCTTGCAACTTGAATTTTAAAGTTTTCAGCCTTCAGAGGTGGAAAATTTGCATCATAATCAATAGTAATTGACTCCTCAAAAGGTGAAACCTTTTTCTCATTCTTGGGTTTCCAAACTTGTTGAGATAATGCAACCCGTTTGTAAAATTTGTCATTTTTAGTTACCGACTTCTTTACGGGTTCATTTTTCACACTCTTTTTCTCAACAATCATTTGTGTTTTACCCATTTCAACAACTTTCTTCTTTTGAGCCTTCACAGCTTCAGTCTTAGGCTTTGTGTTGGTACACTTTCGTGCAATGTGACCAAATTGATTACATCTAAAACAAGTTCGAGTATCAACAACTCGACCTGTGCCTTCAGACTGAGCCTGTGAAGCTCTCTTCTCAAAGAATTCTTCATTCGATTTTGAAAAAATTTCTTTCTCTTCATCAGCAAGTGAACTCGAACTGTTCACAAACTTTTTCTTCTCAACAAACCTTTTCTTTGGAACATTCTTCTTCTGATAAGACTTACCCCCTGATAACCACCCGACCAATTGTTTCGGTTGTTATTATAAAAACGTGGTGGAACAACAGGCTTCTTGTAGTAAGTTTTATTTTTCTCAAAATTCATTTTTCTTTTTGATTGACTCAGATTGTTCACTTCTAACAACTCAACTTCGACCAACTTGAAAACATTTGTCAATTTGTTCACATTTACATTCTCAATTGGAAACTCTGAATCCGAAAACAACTTATCAGATCCCAACATCTTGTACATGACAAGATTTGATTCTTTATTTAAGTTGTTCTTGGACTTTTGTTTCGGAATGTATTTGTCCAAGAAACATCCATCTTCCTCAGTAGTGTCATTATCCATTTTTAGCACATTTTCAACAACACTTTTTACAACATCATGTTGGACACTATCGTCATTGGAAGATGTGAACGTGACATCAATTGAATCAGGAAGTTTCCCTTCACTTTCTTCTCCAATTTCAACCAACCCAGATTGCTTTTTCGTGTAATTATCCAAAATCGGCGGTGGAACTCTATGAAAACCCACCCCAGTTCCATCAGAATAAACATCTTCGCCAGCTTTTTTTTTCCCGATGGGTTTGGGAACAATGTGTTGCAAAACAAAGCTTGCGGAGCTGTAACTGTCAAGCTTCAACTGGATTCGCTCGTTTTCGATAACAGCCTCTTGAACTTTAAGTCTCAATTTAGCGATTTCATCCAGTTGTTGGTTGATTGATTCTTCTTTTACTCTCAGCACTGCTTTTAGTTGAACATTTTCTTTATAAGTTTTACCATTTCGATCATCATTATCTTTCATTGTGCTTTTGAGTTTTTCAAACTTCTCAGAAATCTGACGGTTTTCAAGTATTAACTTTTCATTTTCTTTTTTAACTCTTTCATGATTAATTTTATCATTTTCAATTTGGTTAGTTAATTTTTTTATCCGTTCAGTTGAAGCTTTAATCATCTTGTCACGATCCAGAATTTGATTCTCAACGCTTCTGACTTTTGTTGTCAGATCTTCAACTTTCTTACCGTTGAGATACGTGACTGTGTTACAAAATTTGCATTCTTTGATGCAATTTTTGCAATCAGCATTTCCATCAATTTTCTTACCTGACACATTTGTTGACAAGTTTGAACTGACCTGGCTTTTTGACTCAGACACGGAGTTAGAATCTACCTCAAGTGCCTTAGCAGCCAGCACTTTGTCAGCCATTTTTCCGAGGTTTTCAGCAGTTAACTCCTGCGTTGTGTCAATAACCCCAGTATCCACTTTCTTTGACTTCTCTATCTCTTCTTTCTCCTTCTTCTCTTTCTCTTCTTTCTCTTTCTCGTCCCCAGTTCCCCACCATTTATTCTGCCAATAATCATCCTCATCTTTAAGCTCCTTGATTATGGCTTCCAGATCAAGAGTTTTGTCATCAATCGCAATGTTTCCATTTTGATCAAGATAACACTCCCTGTCCGGATCCCATCTTCTTGCTCTCCTCGCTTCTAGATAGATACCAGATATTCTAATTATTCTGTTTTCAGCCAACATTTTTCTGTATTTGTACTTCTGCTCTTCAGTTCGGTTGTCTTTCCACAGAACAGGTTCATTCTTTGCCATGAAAGCGTAACCAACTGCATCTTCCTCTGGTAGAACCTCTTCACTCCAATCATAACCCTCATCATCATAAACTACTACAAGAGCTCTAGATTTCTCTTTGTTGTCTTCAACCTGCTTCAATCTAGGCGGCTCAGATTTATTCTGGTGATAAATTGCCTTCTTGTAGTAATCCTCTCTGAATGGGTTCTCTGACTCATCAGCATATGTGTTTCTGCATTCTCGCTTGAAGTGACCTTTCTGCTTACACTTGAAGCATGTCACCTTGGACTTATCAAAACCCAACTTGGTAGATGGACCACCAATTGTCTTCCTGCCGGTTATTTCCAGGAAACGTTGTGCTCAACGAACTGCACTGGCCATGCACCAACGAATGTCGATTAATTCCATTTCTTCAGGATCTATTTGATCATAGTCCTCTTTCGTTAGGTTGGTGTTGCCTATCTTCCCTGCTACTAACCCTTCATACGATTCCAACACAGATGCTAGAAAGATCATCTGCTGTTTAGCCCTGAGCATTCTTTAAGTCTATTGCGATATTGCATTGAAATCGATTCTTTGCATCAAAATGACTTGCAGATGATGAAGATCCACTATGATAACCACTGTGATTTCCACTGCTTTGACTTTCTTTGCTAGTTGTTAACACATTGTCAGCAGAAAACGCCGTCTTGGGAGAATTGCTTTTGGCATCATGCTTTTTGGATAATACAAATCCAAATTCTGCTGGTAGGATGAGTGATTGACTTTGAATGTCTTCTTCAATTCCAGCTCATGACTTTCAAGTCTCTCAATCAGCAAATCAACAGTCAACTTTTCAGGCTCGATAGTGTTCTTCAGCATGAGAGCATAGTATCTCCAATCCATCTCGTTTGGTAATGAATCGAACAACTTGTCTACTAGCTCATCGTTAGAATACGTAATTTCATGTCTAGCTAGCTCTAGTTTCAAATGCCCAAACCTCTCGATCATCTTTTGTCACGGCCCCCTACCCGGTTTAACCCGTTTCAGGAGCCGCGGGACAGAAATCCCGTGATATTTATTTAATTGAGCTTAGCAGCGGAATTTTAACATCAGGATCGTTGTAAAGCTAAAACAAACTTTTCCCGATTATTTTTATTTTACAATTCGGGATAAAACCCCGATAATTTACAATACATAAGTTTTAGCGATAAATCCTTGTTTCGAAACATATCTCTTTATTTTATAATGAGCCACTATTTTAGGCCTTGAAATGCTCCTCAGCATTTTTCCTGATTTACAGTAGATCACCTGAAACATGTTTGAAAAAGGTTTTGTCAGCGGGGAAATACTGAGTGAATCATTCTATTTACTAAAACGACACTTTTGTTATAATTCACAGTATTAAGAGTTTTTACATATGTTTATTATCAACCAATTTATCAAGAATAGGTATTTGTCACAGACCAGCTCTGTGACTGTGGTCATATCACCATTGGCTGTCCCAATGAGTGACGTATATCACTTACTTTTAGGCTCGCCCACCTAATGTGATTAAAACAATAGTAATACTGTGCACAATACCCCACATACCAGCTGTAATTTGGTGATTACATAAACTTAATCACTGTAACTATAACTTTGAAAAATGATTTGGAGTATTGTAAAATAGTTGATAAAAAGAGAATGACTCACATTGCAGACTTAGTATGGATAGAATATGATTTAGCCCTGTTAACCTAATTTTAACAATAATGCACACAAAACAGGGTTAGTGATCAATACAAAAGTTACGATAACTCACGAGATCAAATTCTCACAATGAACGACAAAGTGCAATACTTAAACATTCATCGATTTAACGATGAACGACAAAGTATAACCAAATGTGGGCGGCACTTAAACATTCTTTGGATATATTGATCTCGGAAAATGAATCGTAATAGCGATCGAGTAATTACCCTGTTCCGCGGCAGCGATTCGAGTGCAGTGTGTGTTTAATTATAGTGTTTTAGAGCTAATTCGACGTATACAGAACCTACAGACGTCGTTTAAATTCCAAAATTCAAGTCCCAGTGTCGGCTATTTATAGCCAGAAAATAGCATCGCTTACGGACCGTAAGCCATAACCCTTACGGTCCGTAAGGGTTCGGTCTATATTGTAGATTAGCCTACTCAGTGGTATAGGCCTGATGATTCAACAACAAATCGAATTTCAGTATATACAACGCGATTTTGTTGATAATCATTAACTAGGTTTTGTCCCCCCTGAGTTTTATGGGCCCTGATCCTAATTCCGATTGTTCTGAAAATTTTAGGGTTAGTGCGGAATTACTTGGGTGTCTCAATTAGGGTTTCCTTATCGACTAATTATCATTCTAATTATTAATTTTAATGAGAGTTGTTACATCTTTGACTCTGATTCATTCTTTAGACATCCAAATAAATCAAATTCTTTCCTAAGAAGTTTCTTTTTACTTTTCACAATTTCAGCACTTCCTAGACATTTTGTTTCTAGCTTTTTCCAGAGATCTTTTGCATTTGAATAATCGATCAATGAGATTATGTCCTCCCGAACGGACTGAAATAACAATGCCACACATTTTTGCTCAGCCACAAATGATTCAATCTCCTCAGCTGATGTTAAAGTTTCACCATTTTTGTTTCCATTATCATAACCGTTTTTCAGACTCTTCCAGCTAGGAAAAGTAAATGCCATCAACCAATCTTCAAACTTTCTTGACCACCGACTATATTCCTCGATAGCCATTAGCTTTGGAGGTTTATTGAAGGTTCCAAAGGCACTTTCAGATTCCCAAGCTTCCTTTTTCTTCGCATTTGGTGGATTCTCATTCTCTTTGCTTGACGAAGTATCATCGTTTCCAGAATTTCCAGAGAATGCGTACATGTCGCTAAACGGGTTCAAGAAAATATCATCCATCTTGAATGTACCTGCAAAATCAGCAAACACTTAGAAAAATTTTCGAAATTTTTGAAAAAAGTGACAAATGAACGAAATCACCAATTTGTGACAAATAAGCGAAATCAGTCAATGACTGATAAGCGAAATAGCAATAGGTTGCTAAGAGCGAAACCCTATGAGCGAAATCTGATGTTCAAATGGGCGAAATCAGATGTTCAAATAAGCGAAATCAAGCAATTATTGTTCCTACGAGCGAAATTAGTGTGACACACGAGCGAAATCAATAAAATTCTTGTCCGTATGAGCGAAATCAATGAATTAACCCTCGATTGTTCGAAAAAGCGAAATCAAGTTTTAGTCACTTTTCACCATTTTTTAGTCCGAATTTTAACCTGATTCTTTCTAGGGTTTGTTATTACTGTGTTTCACACGTTATATTCAAAATTCAGGCCATTTCAACCGTAGGAACCAGTTCAATCAAAAAAGTATGAGAGAAAGTGAGTAGAAGTAAGAGAATTGTGTAGAATCAAGCTGTAGTAGTATGAACTCCTCGTCCTGAGCTCTGATACCACTTGTTGGACCAGTTTGCGACCCTGAAAAGTCAGTCAAGGTAGTTCATCTTTGCTTATAAAGGCGGAATCAATGTACACAAAGTAACAACAGCTTTTCCTTTCAATTTCCTGCTTTATTGATGCTTTCTGACTTGATTTTGACAGAGTTCCGTTACCACAAGCATGAACAGGTTTCGCTCCAAAAGTTACAAATGAAAACACACATTAGGGTTTATATAGGTCTGCTGATTTCTCTCATATGACAGACCATATGTGTGAAACCCCATGTGTCTATATAAGCGAAACCTCTAAGTAACCTCATAAGCGAAACCCTAATTGTCCTATAAGCGAAATCACCTATCTATTATGTACACATGAGCGAAACCTCTATAATAAACACTAATTTTGATTACCAAGCTCCTATTTTGACTTATCTTGACCTAAGACTCAATGTATACATAGTCAACAGACATTCCGTGCACCAACAATAGGAACTTTTCTCCAGTCAGAATACTCAATTGATACATGATCAGCCATCCTCACAAGTATCCCAAGATACTGAACAAGTTCTTTGCCTTCTTCCCCCACTGGTTGTCCATGGTCATTAAATGTCACATCTATTCTTTCAGTAGTATTCATTTTCCATATTTCGGCCTTTTGGGTAAGACCTCTAACCTTTTTGGGAGCACCTAAACAAGTTTTGATAAAATAAGACATACAAAAAAACATAGTCTATGTGTATTATCATCTTCACGAAGTCACAATAATAATGGTAATTTAGTTATATATAGATAACGAGTTGCTGAAGTAAAAGGTCAATATTTTTGAAAATTGCAAGATATTGTTGGTGTAGGCAACATAGTGAGCTTTTGTACTAACAATTGGACACCAAGTTCTAAAGCAAGTGAAGATAAACAAGTGAAGATGAGTTTGGGGGATGATGCGTGGAAGTGGAATAATTTTGCTTTATGTTTTTACTAGGACCATCGGTGGAATACATACACCATTAGATGTTCAAAAAAACTTATATATACTATTGAAAGAGAACATAATTTTGTTAGTAAGTTTAATCAGAACCTGTTGCTTTATCTTTTTCAGGGCCATGCAATTGTTCTTGATCGTTGTTTTCATCTTCAGAATAGTTGGGATCTGCCATGACTCCATGCTCATCATCTTCATTAGCACCATCTACTTCCGTATCCACTTTATTACCTTCTTAAAGCATTGAAGAGTAAATCAATATAAAAGGTACTTTTAAGCGAATAAACTTTAAGATTAACAAAATAATACCTTGAAATATTTCCTCGTCCTCGTCATCAATCATCCTTCTCTTTGCTCCTTCTTTATTCGGTTTTGTTGCATTTGAAGTAGACGGAACCTTTTGGGAGACATTTGGAGCAAGCACCCGACGTAGTTTCGTTAGATTAGCTATTCTACTCATGGACATTGGTGGAATATATTGTGAATGGTGTCGCTAAAACAGATTTATTTTCATTAGATCACATTTCTATATAAAATAAAATAAACAAAGTTTGAATAATCATATTACCTTTTTAGGTACTACAATACTTCTACCAACTTGTTGGTTATCTTCCTCACAATCATCACCTGAATCTTCACCTGGATCTTGAATATAATCTACATCCCCCGCACGAGTGTTCCGTTTCACTATTTTTTTCTTTATTTTGTTACTGTCTACCAAACTTGTCATAGAGTCCACAACGTTTTTAACTCCTAATTCTCGTAGTCTTTTTTGGTTCTCCTGAATCCTCGCTAGTCTATCTTCCATGTACACATTACCTAGTCAAAGTCAAAAACTAACCAATGAGAAGAAGAAAAAAAATACATCAGAGAATTCAGATAATTTGCATTAGTTCCTTGTGCATCAGAATTTGATGGATAATCTTGTATTTTACTGATGTCGGTAGAAGTGATATGTAGTTGTTTGCGCCTACCCATATTGTCTATTCAAAAACATACAATACAATAACAATATTTAGTATGTAATATTATAATAACATGCAAGAAACAAAGTGGGTTCGAAGAAGAAACGAGGGCTGCACATATCAGGTATCAACATCAAGGAACTGAATATGGGTCTGATCTCCAACCGGTGGTGGCGTATCAAGGCCTTCGGCTCCCAACTTTGGGCCCTAGTAGTTAAGGCGACGGTAACATTGGCTGCATTAAAATGATTCCGAGTAGGGGTGCAAACGAGCCGAGCTACTCGAGCTCGGCTTGAAAAAAAGATCGAACAAGCCGAGCTTGAACGAGCCAAGCTTAAACGAGCTCGAGCTCGAGCCCGAGTCTAAAAAGAAGCTCGTTTAGTAAACGAGCCCGAGCCCGAGCTTTGCTTATCAGCTCGAGCCGGCTCGCGAGCCTAAATGAGATTTCTGTTTATATATTTTATATTAAACATATATTTATATAATAATAATTACCATTTATATAAATAGAAAAAAATAACTAAATTTATATGTATAATAATAATTATAATTAATATAAATTAATTAATAAATACTAAACGAGTCTAGCACGAGCCGAGTTCGAGCTTGAAAAACAAACATAATTAAATCAATATCAGCAGCTCTGCATATCTTAACTCATGGTTTCCATGTAACTGACTTCCATATCGATCAGCACATCCACTAATAGATTTAGTTCACCTACCATATTGTTAGCATGGTATTAAGCAATTTAGGTTTATTCTTACAAAGTTTGGCTTCATTCCTCTGTTTGTACTCAGTTATATGTTTTTGTATAATATGTAATACTTACAAAGTTTGTTATTTTTCACTTTGAATAGTAATGGACAGATCATGGATGTACCTTGCACCAAGATTAAGTCAAACTTTTGTTAATGGGGTGCACACATTCTTGAATTTTGCATTTGAGAGAGCTTGTGTCAATGGGGGGGAAATAAAATGTCCATGTACAAAGTGTCTAAATATGAAATATCAGAGTAGACAAACTGTTCTGGATCACCTCATATGTTCAGGGTTCCGGCTTGAATACTTGAATTGGGTATATCATGGGGAAGGCACAACGGTTGCATCGAGGAGCACACCCCATAATGATGACGAAGAGATACTTCGCCATGAACTGCATGAAATGTTGGATGATATATTTGAAACAGAAGGTGGAAGTGGAGTGGGGATACATGAGAATGCTTGGAATAATAGTCAAGAGACGAACAATAGAAGAAGCAAATTTGATGACCTTGTTAAGGAAGCCGAAGAAAATGTGTACCCGAATTGCAAATACAGCAAGTTATCTTGTGTGGTGCATTTGTACCAAATAAAATGTCTCGGTGGATGGAGTAACACATCTTTCTCTATGTTGTTAGACTTTTTAAAGGATTTGTTACCTAAAGGAAATTTGTTACCTAAAGGAAATTTGTTACCTAAAACAACACCACAAGTGAAAAAATTAATGGCCGACATCGGATTAGGATATGAAAAAAAACATGCATGTACTAATGGTTGCATGTTGTTTTGGAATGACAAGGAGAAGGATGAAGTGTGTTCTTTTTGTGGATCTTCTAGATGGAAACTTCATGAAGCTAATCCAGAACATGAAGTAAATCCTCCCAAGAGGAAGGCTTTAAAAATATTACGATGGTTTCCCTTAAAGCCTAGACTTCAAAGATTGTTTACGTCATCAAAGACGTCTAACCTTATGAAGTGGCATCATCTAGAGCGTGTAAAAGATGGAAAATTGCGGCATCCAGCAGATGCATCAGCTTGGAAAGATTTTGATGAAAAGTTTCCTGAATTCGCTACTGATCCTCGCAATGTTCGTCTAGCTCTAGCAACTGACGGCTTCAACCCATTTAGGAAAATGAATTCGGTAAATAGTATTTGGCCAGTTTTTCTTATTCCATACAACTTACCACCATGGTTGGTTATGAAGCAGCCAAATTTTATTCTTTCTTTAATCATCCAGGGTCCTAAAAGTACTGGAAACAAGATAGACGTGTATATGCAACCTTTGATTAAGGAATTGAAGGAGTTATGGGAGGATGGAGTTAATACATTTGATGCCTCAACGAAACAACACTTCATGTTGAAGGCTTCTATTATTTCTACCATATCAGACTTTCCAGGTTATGCCAATCTATCTGGGTGGAGCACTAAAGGAGAACTTGCATGTCTCGTATGTGGTTTTGGTACTGAATCCAAATGGCTAACTCATGGAAGAAAGTTTTGTTACATGTGTCATAGGAGGTGGCTTCCATCTGACCATAGTTGGCGTTCAGATATTAGATCGTTTGTTGGACGCCACGGATTCAGAGTTGCTCCATTCCTCCTTCTGGAGAGGAGGTTCTACAACAAGTAGCTGACATAGAATTTCTTGTCGACAATGATGTTCGTAGTCCATGGAAAAAGAAAAGTATTTTTTTATGTTGCCATATTGGGAGCATCTGCTGTTGCGTCACAATCTTGATGTGATGCACATTGAAAAGAATGTTTGTGACAACATAGTGGGGAATTTATTAGGACAAGAAGGAAAGTCGAAAGATAACTATAAAACAAGGCTTGACTTACAAGAAATGGGTATAAGAAAAGAATTGCATCCAAAGAAGCGGCCTAGAAGTAGTATCACTTTCATGCCAAAAGCTTGCTATCAAATGACTCGAGGTGAAAAGGCTCAATTTTTAATAACCCTTAAGTTAATGAAGCCTCCTGATGAATTTTCATCCAATATCTCTCGATGTGTACACTTAAATGAGGGCAAGCTAATTGGGATGAAAAGTTATGACTGTCACATGTTGATGCAAGAGTATTTGCCGATTGCATTACGTGGAAGTTTGCCGGACCATGTAAGCTCGGTTATAATCGAGTTATGCGAATTTTTAAAGACCATTTGCTACAAGGACTTATCTGAAGTTGATCTACATTTTCTCGAGTCTAAAGTTCATCTCACTTTATGCAAACTAGAGAAGATATTTCCTCCATCATTCTTTACTGTATTCGTTCACTTGGTGATCCATCTAATGAGAGAGGTTAGGCTTGGAGGTCCTGTCGCATTTCGGTGGATGTACCCTGTTGAAAGGTAAATAATGTTTTTATTAATGCTATCCATTATCTGCTACATTCCTATATAATTAAAGTGTATCTGGGGGGGGGGGATAGGCCCAACTGGCTATTGGGTGGAATAGTCGCAACTGGCTATTGGCTACAAAATTTATAACCTGATTTTACAAGCTAAGCTCCATATAAATTTCAAGTTTCATTAAACAATTCAGGTAGAAGTTCAGTACAACTCGTTTGATTTTGTATGATAATTGGAGTTGGGTTCGTGTATATTGAATGATTTATGGATGGTTACATTTGAGTATATTGATATTCTGATTTATATGTTGAAAATGATTGCATTAAAGTGCACATAAGTTGGTCGATCATATGCCAAAATGAATTTTTGCTGTTTTTTAATGATCTCTTCCAACTTAGGCAGAGTCGATTCAATTCAGATTGTTCGAACCAAACCGGTTCCATACCCTATCCTACCCGGTTCTTATTGGGTAGGATTTTCTGATCCAAAAACTAGTTATGAACCTGGCTCTGTTCCTCTTCCTTGCGTATGGTGTATTTTGGTACTCAATACACTATGTATGGCATAACAAATGCAAAATAGTTGTTCATGCATTTTCTAACTACTTACAGATCAAAACCAAGTGTCTTTTGTAACTATACAAGCTAGGCCTATTGTATGACATTAAGTCAAGTAAAAACAACAGTTAAACTATAACATGTCCTAAAACTAGTTTATTTTATTTCTAAATGATCAATGACTTAGAAGTATGACATGTACAGGGACCTTCTAAAACTTAAGTCATACGTTCATAATCGAGCTCATCCCGAAGGATCAATTGCTGAAGGCTATTTAGCTGAGGAAAGTATAACATTTTGCTCTAGATATCTATCCAAAGTAGAAACTGTTTTTACTAGAGCAGTTAGGAACGATGATGAGGGTCACCAAAATCACATTGAAGAATCCAACAATCTTTGCCCTGGTCGTGCCTTAGGTCGTAAATTGGATTTGGGAGTACCTATTTGCAAAAGAAGGAGATCTTCAAATTCAGACATTAATGAGAAGTCTCTCACTCAAGCACATCGCTATGTATTATTCAATGTTGAGTCAGTTACACCTTTTCGAGAGTAAAATAATTTGTGTTTTTATTAGTTACTCTTGCTCTTCATTCATCTATCACAAAAATATATAGTAATATCAATTTTCTTTTAAGGGAACACAAACGGATAGTCAAGGGACAATACGGTTCTCGTCGGATACCAGATTATGAACTGAACAAGATTCATGGCCAACAGTTTGCTGACTGGTTCAAGAAAAGGGTAATTCAAAATAAATATTATGAATACGTTATAATTTATTGTTTGGGATCTTAGTAAAATGACTATTAACAACTTTGTTGTAGGTTGCACATTTGGAAGAGCAAGGTGATGAAGTAACTGAAGATCTAAAATGGCTTGCTCGTGGTCGGCTTAGAAGTGTGAATCGATACTCTGGATATCTTGTTAAGGGTTATCGTTTTCATACAAAAAGTCAAGAGAAGTCACTAAAAACCCAAAATAGTGGTGTTGTTGTTACTGTAGAAGGTGAAAATTACGCTAGTAGTCGAGATAGAAGGCATGTTCAAGGCGTGGTTAACCACTATGGTAAATTGAATGACATTATTGAGTTAAACTACTCAGGTCAAATACGAGTAGTTTTATTCAAATGTGAATGGGTTGATATCAATAGGGGCTACAAGACAGATAATGGTGTAACATTGGTAAATTTCTCATACAAGGCACATACAGGGGCTAGTTTAACTGATGATCCATTTGTATTGGCAGCACAAGTTGATAAGGTGTTCTATGTCACAGATCCCAAGCATAAAGACTGGGAGGTTGTCAGATTTGTAAAAGTAAGAGATGTATTTGACATGGGAGTTCTTGATGATTGCACATTTAATGTGCCTAATTTCCATAGGATTGGGGATGATGGTGAAGATGGCATTGACATTACACCTGATATGGAACATGAAGTAGATGTTGAAGAAAACGACGATGAGTCTTATTTTTAATTAGTTACAAATATTATATTGTAAACCTTTGATGTAACTTTGTTTTCGGAATTTAGTATTATGTAGTGAGTATGTTGACTTTAGGATGTTAACCTATGAGGTCAACTTTCTGATTTAGTTCACTTAGAATGCTGACTTTCTGTTTGAATATGATACTACTAGATATGGTACAGTTGACCATAGTTAGATCAGTTGACTTTCTAACCTATCATATACTGACCATAATTATACACTGAACTGGTTTTTAATTCTTAATGCTATTGGTTTTTTTAGGTTAGTGAACTTATAGTTGCAGTTAAGGGAGAAAAGGAGGTACTTATGCATGGTGGGATGATGAAACCCACAAAAATTCTTGTGGATATATCGGAGTCAGTGGCTGGAGTTGTGTTTGTGGATGGTGAGTTCCTCTGCCCCTATGAGTTTCTTTGAATTTGATTTATGTGTTTAATAGGAAACTTAGAGGGTGAGTCAAGGTTTTGATTAATGGGTTTGATATGAAACTTAGGGTGAGTCAAGGTTATGATTAACGGGTTTAATATGAAATTTAGTGGGTGAGTCAAGGTTATGATTAATGGGTTTGATATGATCTATTCAGGTATACAGATGCATGCATGCCTGCCTGAACCAGTAGTGGTGCTTAATGTCATTTGGGCTCAACCGCAACCTGTTTCAGCACTATATGAGGCGTCCAAAAAAGATGAGAAGCAGGTTGATATACGTTACTGGTGAGATGGTAAATCTCTCTCTCATCATTCATTAAATGGCCGTCAAAATATGTGAATCGGGTTGGATTAGGTGTCAGATCATGATCATGCTCTGTTAATGTTTGAATGTAAACGGGTTTAAGTCAGAATGGGTCAATTTAAAAAAGGCATCATTTTGCCATTTGGTCAAATTGGATCTCAGACTTTCACATTCGGTGAGCATGCGGCTATAACTCGTATTTTTAGCCCTGATTGTTTTTTAGGGGAGGGTGGGTTTGGATCAGTGTATAGAGGGCAAATTCAGGGAAGTGGTCAGGTATTTTTAACCCTTAACCCTGATGGCAGGTTACAATTTCTTTAAAAGTGCTAGTTACACAATTGAAATCCTTTCTACGGCTTCTTTTGCTAACGAAAAGGACAATCTGCGTAGGAAACCTTTAAATTTGAAACTGAAATAGACAGGTTTGGTTTAGACTTTAGAGAATCCTATAGTTATATCTTCTTCTAATTTCCCTCTAAACTTTGTGGATGTATTTCTCAGGTTCTTGCACTACATCTTCTATTTAACCAGTTACCCATTTGACCCATATTGATTATAGATAAACCCTAGGTCAAAATTTCCACCTCTAAATTATATACAAATTCAAGACAACTAAAAATCTTTAGACATGCTTAATAATTTCAAGATGTCAATATAGTTTGTTGATGATGCATGCAGGACTTGCAGAAAAAACAGGTGAATAATGCGGCACAGAGTCACCCTTTGGTGGCTCACTACATCTGAATCAAGCATTTACATTGTGGACACATTAGGTTGCAAAGTCATGCTTTCACTATTTTTTTTCTCCCAGTTAGTTTTGCGATTTATACTGAAATAATATATGTTTTTAATATATGTAGGTGCTGAGGTTATTTTGCTAGGGAAACAACACATCTTCGACTTTGTACTGACTACACTATTGCCTACTTATATAAACAGCGCAACGGATTACCTTTGAAAAACTTGTAACTAATGGTAAACCGTATGCTAATGACAGGAAGTTGTACGCATAAGCGTCTCAAATTTTGTTCGGTGCACTATAAACAACACCATGATAGATTAATGACTAACTGTTATTAACATGAGGAATGCTTGTAACCGTACCTAATTGAATCTAAATTGTGATGTTGCGCAACGACTGAAAAGGAATACCCCTAGTTACTTTATATTTGAAAAAGCACGGCTGGAAACAATACCCTTCTTATTTTGGGTCGTCTGATTGTCAATCCACGGTTATAGTTTTAGAGTAGCTTTCTTGTAATATGTATATTGGATGATGGTGAAGGTAAAAGGTTGTAGAGAGAGAAAGGAGAGCAGAGAAAACTTCACGCGGTGCCATTAGTTTGTTACCATGACTTGCAAATTATAACTAAACCGAATGTTGAAAGAAACAAAGTTTAGAAAATGAAAAGTTGAAATAAAATGGAGATTAGGTGTGTAGATACCGAATTTAACATAGACTAATGGTCTAAAACCATTGTTTTGTGTTCATATAGAAATACGTTTGGCCAGTGACACATAGAGGAGCACAAACTGGGTAATTTTAATAACTGGTTTCGGTTTCACGTAGGGGTGCAAACGAGCCGAGCGGCTCGCGAGCGACTCGAGATCAGCTCGAGAAAAAAGCTCAAAACCAGCCGAGCCTTATCAAGCCCGAGCCGAGCTTGAGCCTAAAATAAAGCTCGTTTGTTTATCGAGCTCGAGCTCGAGCCTCACATGTGAAGTTCGTTAGACTCGTCTAACCTTACGAGCCATAGTGTAAACGAGCCGAGTCGAGCCGAGCTTATTTAAACTTGTTTACAAGCCGACCTCGAACCTAAAAATAAGCTTATTTAGTAAATGTGCCCGAGCTTCATTTATCGAACTCGTGAGCCTAAAAAGTATATTTATATTATTTTTATTTAATATATTAATTTATAGATAATAAACGAGCCGAGCCCAAGCCAAGCTCGAGGTTAAGAAAATACCAACAAACCGAGCTCGAGCCCGAGCTCTCATAAGTTAGTCTAGCTCGAGCTCGAGCCTGGTCGAGCTTGGGCTCGCTTTTGCTCGTTTGCACCCCTATTTGAAACTAATATAATCACTCTTTTTATTTTTTTTAATATATCATTTTTAATTTTTATGTGTTTAAATTATGTGTTTAAAAAATGAAAAAAATAGTATAACTTATTTGCATGGATCAGGTTGTCACAAATTGTCATGAATTATGGCTTATCATATCTATTTTTTTGGATATTGATGGATTCATTAGTTACAGTGGTTCTTAACTAACTATGATGAAATTTTGTTTGTTTTTTTATATATTCTTTTTCTTAGTATTGTATTTTGGAATTACAGATTAGATATGGGTTTCAATAAAGGAAATTAGAGTTGCTTGAAATTATCAATGATATACGCAATATGTCATTATAAACATAAATTAGTGGTATAAAAGGTAAATGCCAGTAAAAGTATGTGTTAAATAAATGTGGCATGCACAAAGTGCCATTAAAAATCTATATTAGTGGCATAAAAACTATATGCCACCAAAAGTGTGTTAATCAAATATGGCATACTCAAAGTGCCACTATAAACCTAAACTAGTGGCACAAAGGCTAAATGTCACTAAAAGTGTGTGCCACTAAATGACATTTTTTTTGTAGTGAGGCATATAATACTTGTCATAGGACTAGTTAGACGTCTCAAACGCGTTTTACGCGAACGACGCGTTAAAGTAGCATAAGCTACCTTAATGGGTCGTAATGGGTCGTAAGCACTTAGGATAGGTTTCGATTTAGAATGTAGGCTTTGTTAAACTATATCATATGAGTTCCAATACTCATTTGTTTTACAACACCTCATTCTATCCGATCTTCCGATTTAGGTCCGATTTATTAACGTAGTTACTTATATTAGGTGTCGATTGATTTCTGTGATCCCTTTAGCTTTGCTTGGTTTTATTCAAGACTTCTAAGCATTCTCATGTGAGTACATAGTTCCCCTATTTTACTGTTTTCAATTGTTTTAGGGTGATTCACATGTGTTAAATGATTTCAAGGTTTAAACGATGGTTTAAAAAATGATTAAAATGGTTTATATTAAATTAATAACGATTTCGATAATGTGAATAAACTTGTTGGTTGTAATCTATATATATTAATAAAGGAGATGATTTGGGCTATTTGTCCTTGAATGGTGAAGCTATTTTGCTGATGTGGCATCTTATGATGGAGTAGAAGGTGATTTTAGGAGGGAATCCTTCTCAATTCTATATACATAAACCAAATTTTTCAAAACACAAACCAAGAAAAGAGGGACGCGGGATCCATAATTCTTCGGGTCGGATTTTGGATCGTATATAATTGTTCTCAAAACCTAAATGTCTCATTCTTCTCCTTCACGCCGCTTTGTTATACTCATACGCTCTTTGTGATATATCAATCTCTGCATCAACTTCGAATTCATCATCCTAATCGCTACATCTTCTTCTTCAATCCCCAATTACCAGGTTCGTTCTTTCAAACTAGGGTCATATTTTTCGCTATCAAATTTTTATTTGATGTTAATTGCAATACAATCCATACAAAATTGGTTGATTCATTTGAATCGTCCATCGATTTGAGTAGATTCATGATGTATTTAAACCCTAACTTCACCTTTTTCAGCAAGAAATTTCTGGTCATTGTTTTGAATGTTGCTTGCTATTTTGCAGAATTACTGAGTAGATCAATCGCTATTTGTAATTGAAACCCTAACTATCAAAAAGTGATTCTGATTCCATCAATCTTGCCTAAAATCTTATGTGTTCTTCGATCTAAACAGGTATCTACTTAATCGTTCTCTCTTGGTTTCTTAAACGTTTAGCTATTCTTTCCGTTTGCTCCGTGATCAATGGCTAAACTCTTAACATGGTGCATATTGGATTTAAAGTTGTGAGGGATGCTACGCCGGTGAGATGAATTGCCATGAAATATTACTTCAAACTAACTAACTGAGATGTGTAATTGTTATATTTTATAAATAATTTCAAACCTAAAATAGAAGTCAAATTTGTGGACAAGGTTAGGTGAGGGATTAGTGCTACAATGTATATTAAGAAATTTGTAAGGCTTACAAGTGAATTAATTTTTTTTCTTTATGGTGAACATGGCCAATTCTTCATGGCTTTTGGTGTGTATGATCAAAGGTGAAGCATTTATGGTGCTTCCACCATCTCAGATGGCGGCATCTGGTGGTGCTTGGGCAGTCTATTAACATGGCTTGACACGATTGCTTTTATAGGTAGACATGGAGGACACATTTAATCACTATCTGAGATAACGTAGCTGAGTGAAGCATCTTTGTAGATTGCAGCCTTGCGTGAACTGGTTTAATCATCTATTCCTTCATTGTTATTCTTCATATTAAAGTTATATTGACTAATTTTTTGAATCTGTTTATTAGGATGAAGATGTATATGAGGAACCAATAGTGGACATTGATGATGTTGACAAGAATTATCACCTTGCAGTGGTGGAAGAGATGTTTCTCATCCTGTAAACATTAATCAACCAACCTCCATGCAGTCTGAATAATCTCACTAAACCAGTAGGTGTGGGGTATGAAATTTAACATAAATCGGTCGCCACAGGTTGCGAACCCGTTCTCTTTTACACCATTCTACTTTTGGTGCAGTGTTTTCTTTTATTCTTAACACGTGCCTTTGGTCTTAGAGCTCATGTGTTCAGTTTTTGTTGTTTATGTTTTTAGGTTTGTGGCATTGTTAACTTAATTTTTCACTGTTCGTTAGGTGATGCAAGTGATTTGTGGATTGTTAATATAGGTACACGCTGTCACGAGCTTAAGGTAGTTGATTGCATTTTTCGATTACCTGTATAAGATTGAGAATGGCGATGGTTTTAATAATAATGTGCATCAATCTGTTGATCTGTTGAGGTTTCACATGCAGGGATCAAAAGGTCTTTAATTCCGCTGTTATAATACTTCTAATATTCTTGATGTTAATATGTTATGTACAATTGGAAATCTGAGTTTGTTGTTTGTTACTGTTATTTTAACAATACCCTTTTAATTAATGTTAACTTTGTGTTTTAGTTTGCTCAATTTTTTGTATTGTATAGGTCAAGGTTATTACAGCAGTTCATTCAGACATAAGATCATTCAAACAAATTCCTTGGAAGCAATTGTCAACTGGAAATTGGAAGAATATATGCAAAAGTGAATCGATTCTTTCATGTATGAACATTGATACTCTCCGAAGTATGGTATGCACAACCGGTAACAAAGAGGCTGCCCAATTCTAGCTTGACAATTGGACGAATATAGGTCCTCTGTTTCTGTCATTTCTAAAGACCTGCAAAGTTGCAGATATGCTATTATTAAACCGCAATTCAAAGGAATGGCGGTAGAATTTACACAATGTTTGGAAGTCATTAACTCAACCACCTTTATGACTGAAAAAGACAAATGGTGCTGGTCAAGGGATGCGTCTGGGACGTTCTCGACACTGGGGCTGGGAAGAGAGATGGCGAGAAGCTCGGGTACGCAGGAAGAATATAAGCATGTATGGTTGAATTGGGCATCAATAAAGATAAATTTCTTTGTCTAACGGGTGGCGAATGACATGATCCCGACAAGGTTAGTAATAAGGTTTGTAAGAAACTTAGAATTTAACATTTATTCAAAGGAAAACCAAATAACTTTGCCATAGATTCGAATGTATTGATGGAAGGATGACCAAGCCAATCGTGAAAATTAGAGGTTGTGACCATGTTGACTTGGGAAACGGATGGAGCCGGTGCGTAATACACATCATTGTTGTTCACCCCCCGAAGAAGAGGCGCCCCTGTGATTATGAAATGAACAAAAAAATAAGAAGGAACAAATTCACAGAAACTTAGTTAGTTTTGCATAGTTTAGCAACCGAAACTAGATCGCCCCCATCTCTTCTTCTGTAGCGAATGTTGTTCCACCGCTGTGCTATTGCAAACCACGTCCGTCAATGACCACATAAAGGAACTCACTCACACAGTTAACTCTACAGTCAAAGGTATGATATTATCAAATTTTTTATTTCTGGTGTATTAATGCAAATCCAGATGCTCTTTTTGATTCAATTCCAAAATCAAATTTGAACTTATGTTTATTTCATGTATATGATGAATTGCTTTCCATGTGTTTGATGAAATGCTTCAGTTAGACTTTTATAAAACTTCATTTACTGATGTTTTATGATATAAGTATGGGTCTTAACATTATAATGCAAGTGGGATATTGGATTATGCATTAAACTTTTAAAGTCCTTAGTTCAGATGCAAACTGCAGATAACAGTCAATGAAGTGAAAGCTTTTAATGCCAACTGCAGATCGGTGGAAAACAATTTGTTCTTATATTGGAACAGTTTTTAAGAAAGCTCAGGCATGTTTAGTATCACACATAACACACAGGCTGATTAGTTGTTACTTTAATCGCCCAAACAGCTTCATCATAAGATATAAACTGGTTAATTTGACTAAAGTGGAAAACAACTCAGGCCTCGGTAAAACGTTTTGACTTTCTCATTGCAGTTTCTAAAGCTACATTATGCTTTTACATATATAACCATGTAAGTGACATTCTAGAACCAAGTAAGAGTGAATCATTTACTGTATTAAGCCCTAGATCATGGCTGAAACTCACATATTTTCTTACAAATAGTCTTATATATTTTTCATGGCTGAAAATCACATATTTTCTTACAAATAGTCTTATATATTTTAATTTGACATCATGATTTTGTAGGGTGAGCTATTTGATAGCATTGTGTAATTTGACATCTTGATTTTGTAGGGTGAGTTGAGGAAGCTGCTTAAAGTGGAGAATCCTTATAATAAGTCTACTGCTGTTGTGAGTGGTTTATTTGGATTAAGGCTTTGTTTTTGGTTTTTTGATTGTTGATTGAGTTGATTAATAGGTTTTGATTTTGTGTTTATATGTGATCAATTTATAGGTTCGGAAACCTGGTGGGGTGAAATTGAAAGCCATGTCTGCTTCTGTAAGTATTGCTTGCTAATATAGTTTTGATTTTATTCAAATATGTCATTTGTAGTATACTCTTATGTTGTCGAAAACTCTTTAGTAATATTTTTTGGGTATGGTTTTGTATCAGACGACTATGATGATGATTAGTAGGTACAAGCATGATAGTTTTGAGTCAAACCCGGTTCATATGGACAACCTCAAATCGATTAGGGTTTTGAGAGATGTACTTCGAATGAAGGGTCACTGTATTCTCTGATCTAATCGTTACTTCATTTTGTTTCCTTCGTTGACTTTTTTTACCGACCTAAAATTGATTATATCATCCTTTATTATTTTAAAAAGTCACAAAATAATGTTTATACAGTAAACCATCGTGTTTTTTTTTTCCAGTGACTTTTGAAAATAGTTAACATATAATGAAAGTTAATAGAACTACTGACGATGATAGTCCAGTATGTTTCTTCAAATAATGCTTATTTGTGTATTTTCAGTTTTTGTTTAGTATATGCATTGTATACTTTTGGGGTGTAGTATGTATACACTTAGGTGTTCGATATTTTGATTTGGAGACAATTGGGCCTTTTTTTTTGGGAAGGGGGGGGGGGGGGGATTTATTTTTTATAAATTACAAAAATGAGATTAGTTTGATTTTGTGGGAAGGAATGCGGGTAACTTTGTTATGGATTATCGATTATTTTACATCAGTAGTTGGAATTCATATTGGTTTATGGACCATGTTTACATCAACTTGAGCTTTAACGATGGTGGCTACAATGCACTTCATATGTCCCCTAGACAATTTGTCGATAAGGTATGAAAGGTTAATTGTATAAAATCATTGTTGTCATTAGAAAATCCAGTTTTTATTGTTGATAGATGAAACAAAGAGATGGCAAAATGAAATTTTTATTGGTAGCAAAATGAAAAAGAAAAGTTTAGTGCGACAATGGTAAGTTCCTTTTTTTCGTATAGCACAATTTAGAAATCATTCAAAGTATTTACTTTTAGTATATTCTTCTAGAAATTTACATTGGCCTGGATGATTTAGAAGCAAAAGGTTAGGATGGGTATGAGTTAGGATGAGTATGGGTTACAATGAGTTTGGGTTAAGATGGGTTTCGGTTAAGATGTGTTTATTAAGAAAAAAAGTTAGGATGGGTTTGGGTCAATATTGGTTTCGATCTATACGATTATGGTACAGTTAATGAATTAGTTGAACCCGGTGCTAAATATTTAAACGAGGTTGACTCCTTTACTTCTTTTGCTTTCATATGTCATGCTCTTTGCTATTTTAGATAATATTTTTTACTGTTACAATGCTTCGTTCAGGTATTGTCTTGATTAACATATACATTCGCAACAAGAAGGTAAACTCGCAAAGCCACTTCAGCTGTGTAACTCACGTTGGGAATGATGTGTCCTACAGAAATACTTGAAGAACACATAACATTCATTACTTAACACTCATTGGTTTAGCTTAATACTTTTATTTTCAAATTATAATATTTAGCTCTTAAAAGATATATAAAACCATGTGGACTTTCGAACAATGTTGGCATTAATGGCATGTATAACACTTCATCTTCAAATCCCATTTATGAGTTCATGGATGGATGGAGCTTGGAAGTTCGTAACCCAACCCTATTGTTTTCCAGGTCTAATGCATACATAATGATGTCTTAATAGATATTTTTGAAAAAAAAAAACAATAATAGACAGCAGGCTCAATTTATTACACATTAGATGAAGGCAGGTAAAATTTTTGATCCTGTAGTCGCAAAACCCCAAAAAAGTTAGTAATTATGAATCCTTATATTTTTAGCTGGTGGGTAATAGGTTGTTGGTTGAGGTTTGTTTATAATATTCGGTTGGTTTCGATGTTGGGTCGGAAGCTTCTTCTGTTCGGCACGTTTCGTTTAATTCTGTTTGGTTTGGGGGTTCTTCTGTTATTTTGCAAGCTTCTGTTATCTGTCTTCATGGTCCATGGCAACAAGTGGGAGAGATTTTGGTGTTATGGGCATTTAGACAAGTGGGCCTAATTTATTTTCATGGCATATTTTGGTCCCTAATATATTCATGTTGATAGCCTATGGTAATTTTATTAAGTGGTTGGTCAACCGTGTTTTGCGTTTGCTAAATGGGACCAAAGAGATTAATTATTTTGGAGGCCCTTTATTTGGTATTTTGGTTAGCCCTTCAGGGCAGTAATTGCTTCTGTCGTTTGGGTCTCTATATCCCAAAGTTCGGTCTCTAAATGGGTTTGGTTAATGGTCTACAAAATTAAATAATATAATGTATTTTAAACATGTTAAACCCCATTTATATTAGTAATGTAGATGTGCTCTATTGTAACAACAAATGTCGCGTATAAAGAAGTCTTTAACAAGTTGTGATTTTTTTTGTATTCATTTATTTCATTTATTAAGTGTAAGTTACATTTACGTTAGTACCGGAACGTTTCTTTCATTAAAAGATTATGTCAACGGTGATAATGAAGAAAATTTCTTTTACCAACCCACGAACTTCGCGGGTTCTTAAACTAAATCTATACTAGGCGATTCTCAATATATATGGCTTATACTGTTCACGAACTTTCTCTTAAACAATCATATTCTTATATGGTTTATGTTCCTATTTCGATGGTATATATTCATATCTCTATTTAGTATGACGATGCTGTAATATATATAGATATAGTCATATTTTGTAGCAAATAAATGATGTAAAATGTAATTGTTTTGTTTTCAGGTGGTCATTGGGAAACAGAGCTGGTCATTGGAAACATAGCTGTAAAGCCTCAAAACATCATTTGAAGCCTCGCGATTTCATTTGAAGCTTATTGAACCTTAAAATTAAATTTAAGAAGTCATTTGGGAAGTTTCATACAATTTAAAGACATTTCGGACGACATTTGTCCCATTCAACCTATTTCTTTTTTAGCTAATATTTTGTTTTACTAATTTGACATGTTATATATCGACTCATTTATTTATAAAGGGTCAAATTTTTTACATGTTATGGAAGATGCAAAATAAAAAAAAATGGTAGCATGGAGATCACTTGAGATATTATATAAACATTTGTGATTAATAAAATTTAAATATTCAACCCGTGAGTATTCACGGGTGATAACCTAGTTACATAACAAATAACATTCATTAATTTTGGCCGAACCGACCAGTATTAGGTTATGGTACCATAGGATGTGACAAATCCCGTTATCAGATTGCACCCATGGTTATGTGTGGGTTAGGTGGGTAGCGACCGAATCTGTGATTGTTAACTTACCCTTTGGTGGTTTGTTAATGCGAGTTTTGAGATAGTCGAGTCACGAAGGTTTGGATGTTATTAGCGAGACGACCAAAAGTAGTTTTCACAATTAAAACGAGAATGATTTAATCGACTGAACCGATTTTAACGAGTTAAACGAATTGGATAAACGATTGGTTTTTGGATGGTGATTAGATAATGGGACGGGTGTGATATGATAAAAGCATGGTAGATACGCCGTTGGTACATCTTATATATAAGTGATTTTATCATATTACATTCCGTGGCATTATTTAGTTCACTTGGTTAAACGATTTTAAAATGATGTCACATAACAATGTTTTCGAAAGGATATAAACCATACAAGTTTTATTAACGAATTTTTACGAGATGTTTTACAATTTGATTTAATTAAACAAATGTTTTGGGATTAAGAATCATGGCAACGAGATTTTATAAGTTATAACCAACTTGATTTGAGTTGGTTAATTATGTTGCAATATTATACAGTTTTCAAAACCAGTTTTTTTTACTTTTGACTCTTGTAGTCTAATGAGGTATTGCAACATGTAAACTAGCCATGAATCCGACACTCTCATAAAACCTATGTGCTCGCCAGCATTTCTTTACTGACTTTGTTTTTACATATGTTTCAGGTGTTGTTGAATGATGTTGATTGCTAGGATGCATGCTCACATAGGACTGGACGAGGCCTTAGTAACTTAATAACAATGATAGACCATGTTTAACTTGTTTGTTTAGATTTCAAGCCAATGTAAATGGTTAATCTTTAAATAAAACGAAACTTTAAATTTCCATGTGTTATGAAACAATGATTCTGTTACAACACTCCCCGACGATTCCGCCGCGGTTTCGTTGTTTTAACGCGGTCGAGGTGTGACAATGGTCTCAAATGTACCATCCTTGATCGTCCTGCGACATCTTCTTCTTTGATCAACAATTTTGTGTGGTAGAAACTCTAAGAGTGAAACCTGAGGGACGAATTGGGGGTGAATGATGTTATCAAAAGGGTTTCTGAGGAATAATAAATAGGGTAGGTGTAAAGGGATGTGGAAAAGACATAATTACCCTCATGTGCTTATCATGTGTCAAAAATTAACTGAGTTTTTTAACCAAGTTGGGTGGAAAGGACAAAACTTGTAACAAAATACCTACTAAAGGATACCGCCTGTCAACATTTAAAAAAAGGACACCGCCTGTAAAGTACTATAAAGATAAACGACAAAACTTGTAATTTTTCCTTAATTAAATGAAGATTATCGATTATAATATATAAGTAAAATAAACATACAAACAAAAGATGCTAGTATAATTAAACATGATATTAGAAAATGGCAATATCTAAATTACCTATGAATTAATGAATATATTATTTTTTTTCGGAGGTAAAAAGGTTTTTCGTTTATTATTATTATTATTATTATTATTATTATTATTATTATTATTATTATTATTATTATTATTATTATTATTATTATTATTATTATTATTATTATTATTATTATTATTATTATTATTATTATTATTATTATTATTATTATTTTTTATTTTTTTTTTGAAAAAAATGACAACCTCACACTACTGTTCAAGTCCTTTAGTATTGTATAGATACTAGTTTTACGCCTTGTCCGCGTTGCGGCACACTAAGCCGAATATTTTCTAGTTTGATAACATGCACGCTTGTGTTTCGTCTACTTGTACATACTACTTATAACATGATCGCATAATAAAAATGACATTGAGACGTAGATAAAAATACGCTTGCCATAGAATTTTTTTTAATGAAGTTTAGGAACTATAGAGTAACTTTGTTAAAATTTAAGAGTAGCAGCGTAAACTAACCTAAAAAATGATTTTTAACAAAATTAGGTAAAGTTCAGAGTTTTTTTATTATATAATCTTAAAAAAAAAAAAAGGTTTGTTAATTTTAACTGTAGATAAACTGGCACTGGCCGGGTGTGGAACCCAGGTGCTTTCATTCTGCAAACGTTGAAACCATTCAACCACATACCCTTTTGATGAAGAAATACGCTTTTGATGATATATAAACTATATATATTGAAGAATGAAAAAAATAAAAATAAAGAAGCCTGATCACTTGTTGACCATCCATGTCAACCAATAAAAAACATGAACGAGATATTGGAAATGGAAATATGATGACGTCTTATTTATTTTTTAATTTAAATTTCAAACCACCAAACGGTTTTTAAATAAGTGTTGGTTAAGTCAATGCAAACGCGGTACACATCGTAGGAGTTGATTCATCTACGACTCAACTTATTTTATGTTGGCTAGTGCCACTTGTTAGTATGTGAGTCAAATAGATAAAACAGTTTTTGACTAATTTGCAATTTATCTCGATTAAGAAAATATTTATCCCATCAAACATAAGTTATTAAAGAGATGTAAAAACAGTATTTGGGACCCGTATGTTAGGACAGGATCATTTAACTAATAAAGCGAATGAAAAATAAATGTAAAAATGTTGAATCATACATGTTCGTTGTGACGTGTTAACGCACAAAAATTAGAGCCAAACATAAAACATAGAAAAAAGAACATAAGTCAATCTAGGACCTACGAGTTGCAACGTGGCTGTTACATGTGTGTTGCTGCGGGGCAAGTAAACTAATAAACCGAATGAAAAGTAGATGTACAAATGTTGAACCATGCACGCCCTTTGTGACGTGTTAACACGCAAAAATTAGAGCGAAATGTAAAACATAGAAAAAAGAAAATAAGTCAAACTAGGACCAACGAGTTGCAACGGGGCCGTTTGTTAAACGGGAAAAATAGATGTAAAATCGTTGAACCACAGACGCGTGTTACAGCATATTAACTCACAAAATTTAAAATGAAACATAAACAAATAGTTTGTAAAAGATGAAAAGTATAGGGATCAAAGCCTAAAATGTTATAGTGTTGAAGCTTTGTGACATATTTGTAAAAGATGAAAAGTATAGTAGACAAAACTCTAAAATAGTAAAATGTTATAGTGTTGAAATTAAATATGAAAAATGCTTTATGATAAATTTTTAAAAAAATGAAACGTATAATAGTTAAAAGCAAAAAAATATAAAAAATAAAGAAAAAGTCACAAAAGGCAAAATTGTACAGTTAGGGCCAGTCCTAAGAATTTAGATACCCTATGGAAGGCCCAAAACACGTGCTCCTTAAGTCTTAACGAAATAAATAATGTAAACTATTTTTTTGCAGTTCATTGTTGTTGTGTTGTTATTTTTAATTTTATTATTATTATCATTTTAAAACTAGAATGGATGTTGGGCTAATACCTAAGGGACTTAAGTTATAACTTATGAGATTGGTAATTTTAAATAAGCCTAAGATATAAGTTTATGTTTTATATGAGTTTTTTAATTTAATCTATACTTTCTATAAAAGGAGAAATCCCAATGATATAAGAAAAACTGATGTGGCAGCCATAGAGGCTGTCCAACAATGCTTTTCTTATGTCATTATTGCATCATAAAGCTTAATACTAAAAGACTTTAAAATTCAAAATCTGGCCCACAATCACCTTTTCAAAGGTCTGCCCACATATACAAAAGGGCAAAGCTCTAACCCTCCCTCATATTTCAAAGCTCTGCCCTTATTCAAAAGGGCAAAGGTCTGTCATTATTCATCAAACCTCTGCCTTCCATTCATGCTTCAAACCTCTGGCCAATTCAAATTTCAAAATTCTGGCTCCAGATTCAAAATTTAAACTATATAAAAAGTTTTTTTTATTTCAAATCCTCATAACAAACATAAACCCTAACTCTCTCTCTACGGTTTCAATTTCTCCTCTCTCTCTCGGTACGTTTCACTCGGATATTGTTTAACTGATTACATAAAGCCTAAATCTAAACTCCAAATTTCTTACTTTGGAGGATTCAATGGCGACCAAGACCCAACGTATACATCTGAATAAGTTGTTCATATGCATCTATTTGGACGCATACAAATTAGGGGAAGTAGTACTCAAAGCTGGAGATACTGGAAGAACAGATTAGGGGAAGTAGTACTCAAAGTTTTAGGTTTGTGGTTCAATTTTTATCCTTTTTTTAATCTATATTCCTTTTGTAATTACTAGAATCGACATTATTAGTGATTCTGTTGAGTTATCAGATCTTGAAATTACACATTATCATCGACTATCACTTCATTTTACACAAAATTGCTACTCTTGTGTTTGATATTATGACTCTGTGAATCTATTTGCAGTTGATTTCAGTTTCTCATACCTCGAAACAACTTACTAATGGGTTTCAAGTAATCTATTTGCAACTGATACTGTTTATTTGTTGAGTTTATCGCAATTTGATATGTTGATTGTTTGGCATGAAATCGATCTGTCAAAGATTTGACTAAGCTGGGTTTTTATTTTGGGCAACAAGGAGATATGTGTTATAGGATTTCGTTTTTTTAAATCCTGAATTCTCATCAAACCGAACAAGAGATAACAACTGCATAATGGTTCGCTTCATGACCCTTAACACTTATATCTCATGATAAAACTGATTATTATTTTTAATTTAATTAATTTATTTTTGCTATTTTGTGTAATTTACAGTTGGTAGATAGCTTGCAGTGGAGGCTGCAAAATGAGATAGATGACATACTAGCTGTAAGTGTGACAGAACAAAAAATAGAGTGTGCTTCTGATCATCTTTCATTGTGATATTTGCGTTTTGGAATCGATTATCATGACGTGAAGTCACACTAATGAGTTATTGATATGCATATAAATAGAGTGTGCTTCTAATTATCTATTATTTAGAGGTCAAATAATTTGTTTTAGATAATATTTTAATCTAATTTGAGTTTATTTCCATTACATAAACCGTCTCAACTCTCTTTAAAAAATATTCCTTTTTGTCACTTCATCTAATATCAGTTAAATTATTAATATCTTGATTTATCTGGATTTATCAAATACTTAAAGATCTTATTATCACACTGACATCACATCCATACATTATATTGATATCCCGTTTTAGTAAAGCCGTTTATCTGATTCTTTCATCGTTATCACATAGACCAATTTCAAGACGTGCATCCAAAGCGTACAAAATGGTTCGCTTCATGACCCTTAACACTTATATCTCATGATAAAACTGATTATTATTTTTAATTTAATTAATTTATTTTTGCTATTTTGTGTAATTTACAGTTGGTAGATAGCTTGCAGTGGAGGCTTCGGATTTATTAAGAAACAACAATGCATCCTGAACATAGTCAACAATTTATAGAGAGGCACTGGCAGCACATAATTCCTCAATTTGCCTCATACAGAAATTTCTTCCTGCAAAAAGGGATATAATTATCATATCGGCAAAAACATAGAGCATTAAGAAGATTACAAAACAATAAGAAAGCTCACCAGCCATTCTGATGTCATTATTTTCTGAAGCTGTTAAAGCAAGACCAAATCCAAGCTTCTCATGTGCCGACAAATGTAGAGCAACAGAAAAATTAACCAAAAATTCCTCAGTGATTGCTGTTGGCCTTACTGACATTTAGAATACAGTACTAAACTGCGGCTTTTCCAACAATTTTCTAAAAACTGACGCAACCACAGGTTCCAGATGAGTACTTTTCAAGTCCTTTTCAAAAACTTTGAAGTGGTCCAAACAGGTCTCCAGAAGCAGAATGTTGCCCTCGGTTCCATACTCAACATACTGCACGAAATGCCAGTGTTAATAGGAAGAACCCATTAAATGCATACAGTTATATTCCACTAACACAAGTATGAAATCTCGGCTAATCTTAAATGTGTGCAATGGCTTTCAGTATTCAGTTCAACGCAATTGCTATTAATATCTAGGTCAATCTTACCAATGATTCAGAGGGGAAAGGGGATTACGAATGAAGGTAATAAGGCGAATAGAAGAAAATGATGGGCGAACAATGAGAATAACATGATTTCAGGTTCGTCTCTGGTCAGTTAGTGTCAGTTTCGTTATTCGTATCGACTTATTATTTTTTTCAACTGTGGATCGGGTTTCATAGGTGTTGTGGCTGCTTGGTGGTTATTCCATTCTAATTCAGTAATTTTGCAGTTAAAAATCCCTAATATTCGTATAGGTACACTCGATTTGCTCTTAGTAGCTAAATTTGGTGTTTTTGTTGTTTGATTGATTATTCATTAAAACGGTGTTGAAATTAGCTACATCTGGGATTAAATTGATGAAAAGTAAGAAAGGAGTACAGATTTAATAGATGAAGAGGGAGCTGGCTCAGTTGCTTGAGACTGGCGAGGACCGTATGGCACAAATTCGAGTATGTCGTTTGATTTTTTGGGTTTAGTGCTTCATCTAAGTTGAATTAATAATCATCCTTGATGTTTTATCAGGTTGAACATGTAATTAGGGAAGAGAAGATGCTGTGAACTAGCTAGATTTCCCATTATTGAGTCCCAAAAGTAAGCTAGCTTATTTATTTAAAATAATATGAACATTATTTTTAATTAATGTTGATTTTTACTGTTATTTTGATCAATCTTGAATGATATTTGGTTGTACTATTGTAGAAATTGTCCCATTGACCTGAAGGAAGCAGTCAAGAGTGTGATATTTGTAGCTCTTTGATGTCCGAAACTTCAACACATTTATGTAGAGATTAACCAACTTGCCACAGCAGCTAACACTTTAAATGGATGTTTTAGCAAATTGTGTATGTTTTAGCACCTTATAGTCTTTTTTTGGTTATATGGATTAGTTTTAGGATCATTGTTTTGATTTTTTTTTATCTGAATGCTGTTTGTGGGTAGACACAATTACTTTAGTAGTTGTTTTTGTTCAGCGATTGTTGGTGCGTATTTGCCGTCATTGTCTTTCTACGTGACAAAGTAAGCAAAAAAATATTTTTTTACAGAGGTCTTTGTTTCTTAGCTTTAGATTGTGCATGTGATATTGATATTGAAGGTTTTGTAGTCTTTTGACTTAGTATATATGGAATTAGTTCTCTATTAATTAGTCGATCACTATTTGAATACTCAAGACATTGATGATAAGCAAAATTAAGAACATATTAATCTTTGATCTTCTAGGTTATCATTGTTTTTCCTGCTACTTATGTATCTGTTTATTCAGTTTTAAAACCAAAGCAGTTGGGCAGTCGTCTAGACGGGGAAACGGAAATGAAGAGGCAATGTTGGAAATCAAATCACTAATATTGATTCTTGATAATCGATTTTAGAAATCAACCACGAATGTCAATATCATCCGTCGTTGGTACCTCACAAAGTCTTGAACATCTCGATGGTGAGCCTCACTTCTCAGTTTTAATTTCTCTAGACTCTTAAACGAATGAACATCAATCGATAATCATCTACTAACAGATGGATGAAAACAGTGTTTGAAACCACTTTTGGATTAAAATAGTGTTTTGAAACCACTTTTAAACCACTGTTGGGTCAACAGATAGATGAAATAGATGTTTGAAACCACTGTTGGGTAAAAAAAATGTTTTGTGGAGAAAACAATGGTTGCTTTTTTTGCAAACAGTAGTTTGACTTTGGTCAAACAGTGTTTTAACTTTGGTCAAACAGACTTTTGAACCACTAAGAATTATATTTTTGCAAACAGTTGTTTGACTTTGGTCAAACAAACCTTTTTTTTTCAAACAGTGGTTTAATTTTGGTCAAACAGTGGTCAAACAGCATTACAAGAGTCAAGCCAGGATGAAGTTTAGATTTGTACATAAAATAAGCTCTTGAACTGTGAATTTATTTTATTTTGATTTTTTTTTATGAACAGCTCATGCGAGATCCTAATGGAGCTAGCAAAGGAACTGGTTTTGTTTCATTCTCGACTTCTGAGGAAGCTTCGAAAGCAGTAAGCTGACATGTTTTCATTTATCATGATTGCGTTAAATGAATAAATTCATAATTGTTATTTGTAATTGGTTAAAAGAAGGCAAAGTAGATGAATTACCGAGCTCAAGTAATCTCATCAATTAAATTGTAATGATGATAATGGGCAGACATGTCACTTTATATTGAATTTTTGTGATTTTCATGTGAGAGGGTTGCAAGCTTATGGGAAGAATGTAGCATATGTTAAGGTGGAATTCTATTTTTTTTTAAATTCTATCAACACATTTTTGCTATTTTTTTAAATTCTATTAACTTTACTTTAGACTACTTTCAACCCGATACTACAACATATGCAGGATTCGAGAGATAGTGACACCGACACCGAAAGTGACACTAAGGAAGCCGGATTGACCCAAAGGCTAAAATCATGGTTCACTGGATGGAAGACATGAATGAAGGTTACCAATGCCAAGGTGTAGTGCATGTTTCCAGAGCAAATTTTGATAAATTTAGTCATATATTTAGTTTGTTTTTGATAAATATAGGCATATATTTATAAAAGGTTGTAAGTTATGTTGTTCTTAAGAACTCTGCCGCTTCAAAGGCGAATAGGTAACATTATACTAGCAACTTTGGGATTACATGATTATGTAATTTACTTCACTTAGGTGTGCATGTTTACTTCTTCATCACTTCTATTACAATGGGTATGTATATGTACTTGAGTATAAATCAATAAATACATGTGTGCTTTTATTATAGTCATTTGTCGTTTAATAAAATGTGTTATGCATGGTTTTCTAAGAAACCACCCGTGTTTGCACACGGGTCTTACCGCTAGTATATATAATACAAAAGATTTAAAAATAAAAAGGATAAGAAGCTACCATAGAGTGACAAGTGTTCAAAGAGGAATCAAGAGGGAAGGGTAATTTTGTCCAAAATAATTAAAAGAATATGCACATGCAAGTCACATGTTATCCCGTCCCCCTCACTTTTTAAACGTCCGTAACTTTTTTATACATCATTTGTTTTTTTAATTATACCATAAAATCGAGCGTTTTTTATCTTTAATATGAGTACCCTATTGTTATAGTTTAAAAAAATAATCGAAAACCCAGTTGCGCATTACACAATGAACATAACGTAAAACACAGTGAGTTTTAAACACAAAACACAATGGAAAGTAAACCAAAAACAAAAATCGATGAAAACAGATAAAAGACACAATGAACATAACGTAAAACACAATGAGTATCAAACTAAAAAAACAATGGAAAGTAGATTAAAAAGACAATTAATAATAGCAGATAAAAACACAATGAACAACAGAGAAAAAACACAATGGACATCAGATTAAACAGAATGGACAACAACAAAAAAACACAATAAATAACAAAGTAAAACACAATGGACATCAGACTAAAAACACAATGAACAACATAATAAAAACAATGAACAACAAATTAAAACACAATGAACAACAAAACAAAAACAGAATGGACAACATAATAAAACAGAATAATCATAACCAATAACACAATGTATAGAAAACTCAAATACAGCACCATCTTCATTGTGTCATAAATTATGTAAAAGGTTTTGATAAAAACACAGTAGCCTAAACCCAAATTAACATCGTGTTATAAGTTTTAATAATAACACAATGTATAGAAGCCCTAGTAAATACATAATGACCAAAACCAGGTAACAAACACAATGATCTAAATCTTTAATACAATGTAAAGAAAACCTAGTAAAAATAAAATTTTGTATTTTATTTTTACATAGCAATATCATACTCATATTAAAGATAAAAAACGTTTGTTCTTAAGATGAATTTTTTTTCTAAAAAAATGTTGTATGAAAAAATTATGGACGTTTTAAATTTATGGGGAGAATTGTCATGTGCCTTACATGTGGAGAGAGAAAGTAAATAAATGTAGGATTTCTTTTATACCCTCCCATTATCTTCTTTTCTTTAAGACTATATATGTGTGTGTTTTTACCAATTGAACATGTATCCTTTGGTAATGGAACAGGTTCCCACACTTGTTGTCTTTTAAACTGAAGAAGTCTTGCATGGTTGTGTATAGGTTCAGGTTTTTTTAAAAAGGGTGAAGTTTATAAGAAATATTATGGAGACGACACATGGCATTATTTAATTTTATGAATTAAGGGTAATAAGATAATTAACTTCAAAAACCAATTTAATTATAAAATAAATTGTACCCACTTTAGGAGTTATTTTAGGAGATAATTTTTTTTTTACATATCAATATCTGATCCTGGTGTTTTAACATCTGGAATGTTTTTATTTTTTATTTTATAGGTATCAAACATCATACAGATTCCAAAAACACCACAACTTGAATCGTAATACAGTCATGGTGTTTTGACATCTGGAATGATTGTATTGCTATTCAAGTCATGATGTTTTAACACCATCTGGGGATGATTGTATTGCTATTCTAGATATTAAAACACCATGACTTGAATCACAATACAATGTTTCCAGATTTCAGATGTTAAAACACCCTAAGTTGAATCACAATACAATGTTTCCAAATGCTTAAAACATTATGCCTTGAATCACAATACAATTAAAACACCATTGTATAAACATAGACACAACACCATGGACTAAAACATCCGATTGAAATGTAATTTTTTTCTCTATATAAGTATAGTCATATGGTACTCTTATTAAAGATAAAAAAACGCTCGTTATTATGATGTATTTTTTTTAAATGTTACGTATAAAAAGTTACTGATGTTTTAAAAAGACGGGGGAAACTTGCATATGCATGAAGGTTGATGGCAGTTTCTTTATTTAAACAAAAAAACACTATTACCCCCAATCTAGCCAAATTAGTCAAAAAAATAAAACATAATTTATCTTTCAAGTCTTTTTTGATCTTAACTATTAACTACAAAATCTAAGTGTTTAAAACACTTCTTACACTTCTCACAAAAAAAAACCCTTTTTTACAATAACGCCACCCTATATATATATATATACTACAGAACTTTCAGAACTCCTAATAAACAATCATTTTATATATACGTTTTTGTATTTAGGATCTTTTTATCATCTATTATATGTATTTCTTTGATTACATACATGTTAAAAGTAGTTTACATATGTTTAATTGCCAAAATTATATATATGTGTCATAACTAATTACATATATGTAAAAAAACTAGTTTACATATGTGTAATTATAAAATTACATATAAAAAATGATAAAATTACTCTTAACATGTATGTAATCGTAAAAATATACATAATAAATGATAAAATTATCCTAAACATAAAAATATATAAATAAAAAGATTGTTTATTAGGAGTTCTGCGAGTTCTGTAAATATTTATGGTTCTGAAATGATCCTGGCCATATATATATATATATATATATATATATATATATATATATATATATATATATATATATATATATATAGGGCAGGGTTCATGCGAGAACCACCATTATTGCGTGAACCGCGAGAACCAATGTGAACAGGGGCAATTTTGTAAATACCAAACAACTTTTAAACTATTGGACTTCAAGCACAAATTAAATTACATTTAATACAAACTTTCACGTCCACTCTCTCTAACCTCTGATTAGATCCAGATCCCTCAACATTTCTTAACCTTCAACCTGAATCTCTCAACAATACTCAACAGTTCGTCCCTGAATCTCTCAACAATACTCGGCAGTTCATTGATTACATCATCATCTCAAATACATCATCACTTCACCGTCATCAGTTCACCAGTTCACCATATTGAAGCAGTTCACCATATTTAAGCATCTGGATTGAGATTTTATCTCAGATCTGAGATTTTACAAGCCGATAGTCATATAATCGAGGTTAGTTCCCAAAGTTCGTCCAAAATTAGTCGTATTATATATATTAGGAACATAATCATCGATTGTACATTCTTCATCCATTCGTAATTAGGGCAACGTGATTATAAGCATTGTGGATTTTTAATCTGTTCGTAATTAGGGCAACGTGATTATAAGAATAGATGATTCAATGAGTGTGTCATAGTGAATTTGAGCAAATAAAGTTAATAATATCATTCATGTGCATAGTGAATTTGAGCAGATTTGTTTAGGATACGTGTAGATGATTTTGTGTAATTAGAATATGCTGGTGTTGTTGTTTTAGGTAATGCACACGTGCATAGTGAACTTGGGCAGTTTTGTGTAACATACATGATTTTGTGTAATTAGGATATGATGCTGTTATTGTGATTTTGTGTAATTAGAATATGATGATGTTATTGTTTCATGTGATGCACATGTGCATAGCGAACATGAGTAATTTTGTTTAATATACGTGTTTATGATTTTGTGTAATTAGATTCTGTTGATGTTGTTGTTTAAAGTGATTATGATTTTGTGTAATTAGATTCTGTTGATGTTGTTTAAAGTGATGCATATATGCATATTGAATTTGAGCACATAACATTGAACTTTACATATGGATTGATTTTAAATATCATTATAAGAATATGTGATGCATATGTGCATATTGATTCACAAGTACATAATGACAATGACATGTGATGCACATGTGCATATTGATGCACAAAGTGCATATAGATGCACAAATGCATATAGATGCACAAATGCATATGGTTTACGGTGATGAAAAAAGGTGTTTAATGCAAATACTAATTGAAATTGCATTTCGGTTATGTTATGTTTCAATTATTGCTGTCATGTGCAGTTATTGTAGGAGAAAGAAGTACAAGGAATAGGACAAGTAAAAAGCATGATGTGATGGATGACAAGGGCGACGAGACGGTGGAAAACTTCCACCATTAATGAAAGAAAGTTGCATAGAACGTGTTATATTGAAAATTGTGGTTATTTTTGTATGGTGGTTTATATGTTAGTTATTTTTTATTGATAATCTATATTTGTTTATTGGACGATTACAACTATACGATCGTTAATTCAGTAATTTGATGTAATATGGTATAGTATATGTTGGAAATGCACATGGTCATAAGGTGAATTAGTATGCATAGTGGTGATATATGATGTGTTTCCGGATGATTATAATCAGTTTGCAATGTTTTCAAATGTTATATGGTAGTTAGTATAGTATATGTTAGAAATACACAAGTGTTTATTGTTGTGACATAAATGATTATGCTGCCAATGCACATGTGCATATTTATATATATATATATATATATATATATATATATATATATATATATATATATATATATATATATATATATATATATTATGCATAGTGGTAATGTATGATGGTGTCTGGTATAGTATATGTAGTTTACAATGTTGTATGGTTTATTGTATATGATGAGTGGCATATTTTATGTTGCCAATGCACATGCGTATAACGTAGAGGTAGTAATGTATAATGTTGTTTGACATAGTATATGGTGGGAACGCACATGTTCATAATGTATACGATGCAATGTATAATAGGTGGGTTGAAAATGGAGTACATGTAGTTAAAACATAATGGCATTAAAAACCGTGCATTGATAAGTTTAGATGGTATGGTTTCAATGTTGAAAATGCACGCGTTGGGTAATGCACATGTGCATGATGTTGAAAGAGTAGACATGATGGTAATTTATGTTAATTGGTCATGAATACAATAGTGAATACTACACCGCTAAGTAGATAAAAAATAACTCTAAACAAGGAATGTAAACAAAAAAACAAGTGATAATCAATTTATAAGTAGTTCATGTATTTTTTGGTTGTCTTTCTTTTAAACATAATATGTACCATTCTTTTGAACATATTATGTACCGATGTGTACAATGCTCAATGTAGGATTGTTTCTATATATAAATAAAAAAATAAAATGAATAAAAAGAGGATATAAATATCATAATTAATAAAACATATGGAATGTGTACGCACAATGTTTAAACGGTCAATGATGTATACATGGTCAACAGTTTATCGGTGATGATTATAATGGGTCAACAGTTTATCAGTGATGATTATAACGGGTCAACAGTTTATCAGTGATAATTATAGGGTATTAGAGTGATAATTATAGGGTGTTAGCGTTACGATGCACATGTGCATGGGAAATGTGCTGATGGTTAACATATGATTATAGGGAGATGATTAAAGGGTGTTGGCAATGTGATGCGCATGTGCACGGTTATGTATTAATGGTTAAAAGTATGATTAGTTATGACTATGGGGTGTTGCTAACGTGATGCACATGTGCATGTTCATGTTAATGATGGTTAACAGTTTACGGGTGACGAGTATGGGTGTTATCAACATAATGCACATGTGCACGATTGGTGACAAGTATGGGTGTTATCAACATAATGCACATGTGCACGATCGTTGTATTGATCAATAAGATAAACAAAAAAAATGAACAATGTTAAATAAACAATGATACAGGAACATAGAGTAATCAAGCAAATGTTAATTTTTTTTAAACAACAGCAAAACTTCTCATACCACAAAAGAAATACCAGCGATTAGCTGGTAAAACAACAGCAAGGGGTAAAAATCTAAACAAGACAAAAAAGTGCAGAACATACTCTGCACATACACAGCCATACAAAACATAAAATAACAAAAAAAAAAACAAATTAATCCAGCCTTCCCAGCTATCAACACAGAACTTCGAACGATATTTTACCCATCCGAGAGGTTAATAACATCCTCGGAAGACGACTCCAAAGAACGCTTGCCCCCCTTAAAGAGCCTGTTTTTACTATCCTTCCAAATTACCCATAAAGTGGAGTAAATTATACCCAAAAGCAATATATTATTGACATAAGAATCTAGTCGCGTATACTCCTGAACAAGCTGCTCCAGGGATGAGAGGCCTGTAAGATCCCAGTTACACCAAAAATAGATCTTCCTCCACATCGCCTTGGCTATCGGGCACTCAATAAAAACATGCGTGATCGACTCCGAAACCCCTGCACACTCTAAGCAGCAACCAGTAATGGTACTAACCCCTCTCGCACGCAGATTTTCACCAACTGGAACCTGATTCTGCAGTAACCTCTATATGAAACCATTAACTTTAATAGGGACCTAGTTAAGCCACTCGGACACCTTAAAATCCGACCCAAAGCAAGATTCTTCCAGGACTTTTCTAGCTACTTGAACTTTGAACCCATCAGATTGACGAGGAGGGTATATATGTGATGAATCAGAAGATGCCATATGTATCACAAAGGGGCGGGGGATATTGCACGGTCTTCCCAACCGCTAGAGTGATCCCACTCCACAAGCTAGCTTAACCCCATAGCTACCTGGCGGTTAATACCCAACTGGAAGCGAAAGCCTGGATGATGTGCCTGCCAGGATTCGAATCCGGGTCCTCTGGGAAGAGGTGGGTGAGGCTGGCCACTGGGACGCCCCAAGTGGTTAATATGTATCACAAAGGCGCTACACATGAAATCATGTCTATTTGTAAGTAGATGACAAATAGCAATATAATCGGACTGAGTAATCGTATAAGGACACTTACAGTGGGAATTGGTAACAACATAGAAATTGGTAACAAAATGGATGTAATAAAAAGTATGTAATTTGTTGTGACTACCGGATAAATGATGTATTCAACCGAGTAATCGTAGAAGGACGAGCCGAATTAGTTACTGCAGTGGTCACTTATGAGCAGATGTATGAATGTCACTGGATGAGTTGTCTTCGGAGGAGCTATCAGCGAAGGAGTTATCACGGTGGTGAAGTGGTGGTGTGGGTGGTGTCGCGGTGGTGGCAGAGGTGATGTGTCGACGGCGGCGGCGGTTGTCAGGGGAGTGGTAGCAGTGAACGATGATTTGAATGAGGATGTAAACCCTAACTATTTGAACAGAACAAAGATGGAAGATGTAAACCCTGTTAGATGGAATTTCACTTTAATTACAAAAATGCCATGTGTTCACACTTGTTCTCGCGGTTCTCGTAATAAAGGATGGTTCCTAATGAATCCTTATCCTATATATATATATATATATAGGGGAACGTTCAAATGAAAACCACTAGTTAACGCGAAAACTCGAAAACTAACTAAAAAAGCCTAAAAAACATACCGATAGTTTTTTTTTGCATACCAATTTTCGGTATTTAAAATATATATAAAAAACTTTTTTTCAAAAAAAAAAAATTGCAGTGCACATGTGTAATAGTACACATGTGAATTATTACGTGCACTACAAATTTTTTTTAAAGTCTTTTTTATATACAAAAACTAGCGATTTTTAATAAAAAAAATTGAAAAATTTTTTTTTGTGTGTTTTTAGGCTTTTTAAGTTAGTTTTTGAGTTTTCGCGTTAAAAGTGGTTTTCATTTGAACCATCCACTGTATATATATAGTGTCGGGATCAGGAGAAAACACCCAAAAGTGTGAGAACGCATCCTGGCCCAACACGTGGCGCGGGATATGATTAGGGGGTGAGGGGTTTTTTTTGTCTTTTCAATCTTCTTTTATTTTCCCAACGCGCTATAACATTTTCTGGCGTCTAAGATTATTTTGACGTTAATTGTATTCATTAAACTTTTTAGCTTTGAATTAATTGTTTTTGTGTCACATAGATAATTTTTGGCGTTATAGCGTTTTCTAGTCAATTTTTTGGCGTTTTGTGGCGTTGTATAGTAATTCACTACGTGTCATTAATATTTTCATAAGATTACAATAAGACAAATGTTTTTTATGGTGTTTAGTCAATTTTTCTGGCGTTTTAATATATTGACAAGGTGCTTTGCCAGCACCCGTTCTCACAGTTTTCATACTACTAGCGTTTTGCTGTTTGTAGTTTTTGGCATTTTATATAATAATGTATTTTATTTGTAGAGAATTAGATAACAAAACAACAGATAATTTGATAATAAAATAGTATAAAGTGAAAAAGGAAAAAAATTAAAAATGATAATCTAATTTCTCATCTGAATTTTCACTGTCATCAGCCTCTTCTTCTTGAATTTGTTTTGACATTTTGAACCTTTGAATACCTTAGCTAGATGCCAACTTTCCTACATAAAACCCGTCTTTTTTAGATGAAGCTTGTTAGTGCCATCCTGTGTTTTGGTGTGATATTCTCGTTTGGTGGCATGTCACTAAAGATCAACTCTTTCTTGAATGCTATTATAATAATGGAGTCCAAAATAGCATTTTACACTTGTGTTGATCCCTTCATGCCATGCCTATATTCATCAAGAACAAAGCTCACATATCATTGTCATCAGTCTTTTTTTCTTGAATATTTGTCAATCTCATTCAGCAAAAGATTATAGAGATAACCCCCTCAGAGAAGAATCCATTTAGTGAAAGCTTTGCCATCTGTGGTTATTTTAACTAACCTTTTTTGGCGTTTTAAAGTGAGTGGTTTCTAGAGAACATGACGTTTGTTTTCTGGGTGTGATCAATTCATTGTGTGTAGACCCCTCTCTTATAGGAGTTTTTTGGCGCGTAGTTTAGGTGAGATTTTTTTTTATTATAATAAATGATAGTAATAAAGTAACCGTCTTTTCAGTTACTGTTTGTATTTACTATTTTGATCGGCTTTTATCAGTTTTTTAGGGTGATAGACGTCCCATCTTCCAAGTTTGGCATTTTTTTAAATGGCATTACGCAGACCAAGATGACAAAATACAATAACGGAGAAAATAAAATATTAAGTAAGAAAAATATTTTTTGTTATTTCTGGCGTTTCGTAAGCAATAACCTTTTGTAGTATTTTTTGGCGTTTTGCAAATAAATAGAAAAAATATATCATTTAATTATCTTAAAAAAGGAGATAACACAGAAGAAAAAATTAATTAAAACCCTTAGCCAGAAGGTACTTTATCTGAAAAGTATCCATCACTTGTGTCATCTTCTTCCACGGAGTCTTCATCTAGATCTTCATCCATGTCATCACCTTCATGTTCATCGGCTTCTTGCTCCTGAAGATTCTGAAGCCTCCATTTGAACATGTCTTGCATTAACACCAATTTTGAGTCGATTTATGTGTTCAAACAAGTGGCGTTATGCAATTCTTCCATGAACCCAAGCCCCTGCTTTGTCATGATGTTTTCAAGGCAGTAGTCTTCTTGCTCTTCGCTGTCGTATATAACAGTCACTATGTCTGTTTCATCATCAAAACGCCATGATGTCATGACAGGGTCCAGCTTTACATCTGCTTTGATTGGTCCAAATTTCCTTGTTAATGTTTTCATAAGCATATGTGTTTCATGGCATTCGCTATCCAGAGCGATGCCAAGAGATAAGATACCCCTCTATACTTCTTCTTTCATCTTCAAAATTGCCTTGATCGTCCTAACATACACCCTCCTTCTGTTATCAAAATGCAGGACGAATCGCCTGATTGCCAGAGTGTATCTCCACCAAACGATTGTTGCCATTTTTGGCGTTTTGGTTAAATTGGCGTTTTTGGTTAAAGATGTTTTTGCAGAAATGATAAATTGAAGTGATTATGGAAGAGACGTTTTACGTCATTTATATGATGATGTTTTTGGTGCGTAATTTAGGAGGGAATTTCTTCTAATAAATGTTAATAACTAAAATCCAGTTACTGTGTTGTTTCCTCTTCCTGTAATATCCAACGCATTTTATCACTAATTTTTTGGCGTTTTGTTTTTAATGGCGTTTTATTTTTTTTAATGGTGTAACAACCCGACTTTCTGAAGTCAAAGTCAAAGTACAAGTCAAAGTCAAAGTTAAAGTAAAAGTTAGGTTGTTATTCAGATCTGTCTTTTCTTGCTTAATTATTTCTTATACTCTCGAGATTCGATAATCGATATATTAGTTAACGCTATTTCGAAACTACAATTTATTATTATGTGAAGTAACAATCTGATCGACTGGCCATCCGACCCACTTAACTCTCCACTGCCTCTCACCCTCTCACACTATAAATACCCCCTGTCACATCAACTGTTCATTGATGTGACAGCCCTATCCGACCAGCACGCTCTCAAGGTTTTTTCTCTCGATTCCAAGTGATTCTCGTAAGTTTCAATCCTAAATCTTGTACTTCCATCTTCATTACACACATCTACATCATCTTCCCCACAAGAATCACTACTTTTCACCATGAAATCGCCTGGTTTAGACTGTTTTAGGGTGACGTCACCTCGAGTTCTTATGAACACTGAAGTGTGACCTCATCTCATCAAAACGGTTCAGATCTAAAGGATTTCTACATGTTTTTACTCTGATTTCGCCAAGATCTAAACACTCATCAACTGATTCAAACTTTTCCTCAACATCTTTCACTTTTTTACTCAAAACTGTTAGAATCTGGACTCGTTCAGGCTCTCTACTCATTCTCTAATGGAGAACCGGTCTGAAAATGGATTTCTACCGAAGAGATGGCCGATTCACGGGTTGAACATGAAACACCTTCAGGAACAGTTAAGTCTGATCGAATGGGGTGATTCCCATCCGATCGACTGAGTTGGACTTGGTGTGGTTTCCGTCGTTTAACACAACGTCACGCCGTCTCCGTTAAACTTTTAACTTAGAAAATGTTACAAGATTTTCAGAACACTAGTTCGCCGATCGAGTAGCCATCTGATCGGATGACCATCCGATCGAATGACTATTCGACCAGGTGACTTGTAAGTTTAACACTTAAACAATTTTACAAAACTTCAAAGGATATCAGCTTTTCAATCGAATAGCCATCCGATCGAATGGCCATCCGTCCGAATGACCATCCGATTGAATGACTTGAATTATACTACAATGAAAACTTCAAAAGTTCAAACATTTTACAAACTCACTCCTGCAATCGAATGACCAGCCAATCGAATGGTCATCCGTCCGGATGACCATCCTTCCGGATGATCATCCGATCGACTCATCATCCGATCACTTATCTCCTTGACGCACTGTTTACACGTTGTTCAACGCTTATGCTATCGTTCTGTGCTCAGGCTAATCTCCCCGCGCTCCCTTCAATCCAAGATTGTGTTTATTTACTGAACACATACTATGAGTATACTCGAACCCTTTTTCGCTTAACGCCCTTTTGGGTGTTACATACGTTACTATTATCAAATCACATCAACACACAACACAAACACTTTGAACGCTAACCGCTCTCGTATGTTATACGTGTTTTTGATGAATGCTTGATGTCATGTTTACACAGCGATTGTTGTCTGACACCTTAGCAACGATAGTACTATAGTTTGGACTCAGCACCTGTCGTGGACAGGGGTTGTTAAGGTTTTTACTTCACATGGTCACAATGGTGATAATGTGTTGCGCATTCTACACTCGCAGTCATGTCGGTTGCATATGTCATTATCGATAGCTTACCTGCTTCACATTTCTACGTGTTACATGCTGGTTATGTGTAAACGTTTTCGCTATACTATATGCTATTAAACTTGTGTACTCACCTTTACACTCTGTGTATTGACTTTATTTTTAACATATGCGACAGGTGTTTAGGATGCTATGCTTCGCTGTGATGAATCAAGTTAGGTGGACTAGAAACCCACGAATAAAATCTGAGTTGTTGGAACAATTTATTTGTCTTTGAGAACAATGTCTGTAATAACTATTTGTGCTTTATATGTTGATGGTATGGGACGTTAACGATTAATATACTGTCATTAATAGTGTTATGGATTCTCTTGGACAATCTGTTTCGCTCAGTGCCGCGCCCCGATGATTCCGCCATCGGTTGGGGTGTGACAGATTGGTATTAGAGCCATAACTATAGGGAATTAGGAAAGACTCAACCTAGTCCGGGTTGATGTCTTATATAACTACCCTCCTAAAAATATTTTGGGCACCCGAAATGTCTTAAAATATACCCCGTATGTGAAAACCGGACCCGTATTAGACCTACACTTGAAAAAAATCAACAAAAACGAAATTTTATAGTCTCTCGCGGGCCGCGACGGAGACCACTTGGTCTGTCGCGGGGCGCGACAGCCTGATCTTTATCCGGACACATGGTGTGCCACGTGGCACGTGACTCAGCGGGCCTACCCCTTGACTTAGCAAGGCTATAAGTTGACTCGTGGTCGCTCGCGGGCCGCGAAGGCCGTAGCCTTCTCTTTTGCGGGGCGCGACAGACCCCCAAATCAGCCTATATAAGGGGGGGGGGTCGAGATCATTTGAATCCTCGTTCATTTTCTGAATTCTCTCTCGACTTCTTTATAGTAGAAACTCTGCTCAGGCATAATATCCACTATGTAGCGAAGCTTTGCCTCGTTGTAAGTACTATAACCCATCTATTACCCTACATGATCGATTTAAAATTTTGTAATGCATGTCGGCTTTTCCCGACTCAGTCATTGGAATTCTGTCTCATGTGTACACCCGATTGATTTAGAATTTCTGTAATGCATGTCGGCTCTGCCCGACTCAGTCATTGGAATGTTGTCTTGAGTTGTGCGGTTAATTTGAATTGGGTTATTTTACTAACACATGTGCATTATTTGATTTAATAGATAATAACCAAGAGATTTTCAGGAAGCTTTAGTATTATCTAAACTTGCAATGTGAGTAATCCTCTTTTTGTGAAACCTTTTCGTAAACTGTTTTTACAAAACCTCAATTGTTTTAAATCATGTTCAACAGGGATTGAGTATTTGTATTCTACAATTATCGTCGGTATGTTGGGGTTTTGTATACAAAATTTGTTACTACACGGTGAGTAGTAACATTACCACAAGTCGGGTTGACAGTACCGTGGGTGGTAATTAAAGTAGAAATATAAACAAATACAATTGCGAGATCGCCCTCAATAATGTGAAATGATAAAACCTGTTTTCATTAAACTGGGATTCACTCACAAGTATTTCTTGCTGACAAAATGTTTTAAAATGCGTTTCAGGTAACGTAATATGAAAGCCCAATAGAAGCCAGCTGGAGAACACTGAAGGCTTGAAATAATGGCTATAAAAGTTACCTAAATAAACAAGACATTTTGTTTTCAATAATTAGGGTTTATCCCTATCAATGTATTACCAAATGAACTTGGGTTTTATCCTCATAAATTATTATTATAAAAATTTGGTGTTTTTACTCTGATAAAAATATTTTCTACGCTCCTGATGTATTCCGCTGCCAAATTAATAAACACCGATACCACTCTGAGTAGCTCGCGGCCGCCCGCTCCCGGGCAGGGGTCGGGGGTTGCGACAGAAGGTGGTATCAGAGCTACAGCCACTGATTTAAGCTAAAGAGTGTTCTGCTGACACTTGAATTTCAAATTCCGTGTTAGGAAATAAATTATGTGATTATGTGTTATGTGTTATTTGACTATTTGTTAGTTTACAGTATGAGTGATCAAGGAACGTCGGACGCTTATCGTCATTTAGAAAGTTCACAGAAAAATGAGGGAACATCATCCCAGCCTGATCCATCAGGATATTTAGCCGATACCAAAGAAGGAATATTTAAATTTAAGGCACAATCGGAGGAACCTTTTACTACTAAGAAAAGACTCTCGGAAAGTGAGCAATGTGTCGTAGTATAGGGGTAAATATGTAACATGGTGTTCTATATAAACACCCTTCTTTGTAACCCTAAATGAAGTTTTTTCAATACCATTCTCAATGCAATTCAACCCTATTACAGAGATTGTTCTCTATACCAGTCAACATGGTATCAGAGCAGGTTTCTGATTCTTGAAACAATCTCAAACCTCAAACCTGAAAATCAAAAAAACCAACTCCAAAGGCCGATCAGTTCTAGAATAATCCTGGAACATTCCTGCAGGCATAGCCAACCAACACAGCCAATCTGAAACACCCATTTTTCAGATCAACTTCCATACGTGTCCAGCCACTACCGTTTTTCAATCGAACACCAAAATTAGCCGCAGATTCAACCACAATCTATTCCGATCAGTCTTTTTCTCAGCCGCCCTCTGTTGCAGAATCCTAATCCGATCATCTAATTCACCGCCGCCGTTTTTGATAAATACGCTATAACCCTAATTTTTTGATAAATACGCTATAACCTCTTATCTGGGCGGATTTGAGCAACCTTAAATCTTGAACACGAGTTCAAGTGCCAGCATATTTGTTAAGTACGCTTGGTTAGTTCCGTGTTTAATACATGGGTATTTTGATAAATACATCTGAGCAGCGTATTTAAATCTGGTCGATAACGTTGTACGCGGGTTTTACGAAGGCTCGATTTAGTGATATCAAAGAATTCAAGGTTCAAGAAGGTGGTTTGTTCGTGATTTTTAGAAGTATTTCAGGCGATTTTTCGGTGTCGTTGGTATTTTACCGAAGAACAAGTGTTTGTGTTCTTGGTGGTTTAGCAAAATAATTATATATTTTGCTTGTTTGATCTTCATGGGATTTGGAAACCAAAGAACAACAAAATAATTATATATTTCGTTGACTATGTCATAGGATACTCATACTATTTGGTGGAGTTTATTGTGGAAAGAGTATTTGGGACAAAATTTCAAAGATTTAAAAAGATTCAAAAGATCTGTCAGTGTAATCGAGGGATTTGATACTATTCTAAAAGTTTCTTTATTTGTAAAGTATTAAAAAAAGGAAAAAAAGGTAAAAAAAAAAGGAAAAATGGCAATCAATCATGAAAAGAACATATCATGGATATTTGATTCTGGTGCTACGGACACCATGACGTTCGAACCATTCGACATGCGTTCAATGACCAAACCTCAAAAAACCCAAATCCATACCGCGGACAACGGCACAATGCAAGTGAAAGGAGGAGGAACAATTGAAATTTCACCGACTATGAAATTATCAAACTGCCTTTAGGTTCCGTCCTTATCACACTGATTGCTCTAAATCCTGAATAGTATCTTGAATTATATCTTGATTACATAATAGATGTTCACAACCAGGATGCTGGATCAGGATATTTGTAACATCCTGATGCTGTATCCTGAGGATTACTAACGAATTGATTGCAGGTTACGAGTACAAGTGCATAACGTTCATGAAGACTTCTTCCCCTGAAGACTCGGTCTAGTTTGTTAAAAAGGAAACGTTGAAGCCGCAATACTTGGTCGCCAACGTTCATATGGGAATATTCCATGGCATCCCCCTATTTTAGGAAATTTAGTTTTCTTTGTGTAACTATAAATAGACGGATAACCAGATCACAGAGGACATCACATTCACTGCTCTCGAACACTTACACTTTCTCTTGCAATTCACACACTTTCATTTTATAACACTTAGCAACGATCTGGTCAATATCCTGCACTGTATCTTGACTTTTGAAGTAATAAGAAGAACAAGGCAACTGCGATTGTCAGCTCCCGAGGTTTTGTGCCGGCAATCTAGATTTATCAAGGGCTTTCCTCGTACATCTCGTGTCACCCTTTACTTTTCTACTCATTGTTTGATTATAGGTATAGCTCGGTATCCTGAGCTATATCCTGAAACTGTTTTCTTTACAAACAACCAAACCAGGACATTTTCAATACACATTGTTAGCACACTACCTCACAAAACTAATTTGATTACTAAATTGCTTAGGTTATTGTTGACCAAAACAATTTGGCGCCCACCGTGGGGCAAGTGGTGCTATTTCTACTAAAAGCTTTCTTAAAATCACTACTTAATTTTCGATTTTCAAAACTTTTTGCACAACTATTTTCAATGGCCTCAAAATCAAATATGAGCTCTTCTACCATGTCTGCTACAACATCTGCAAGAATTGGTTCGGTGCTTCCACCTCCTCCAAGGACGCAAGCTCCTTCATAGCCTTAAGCCCCTCCAAGGAGGACCGAAACTCACACAACTCAAGATATTGTCCCTACTCAGAATGTTCAAGGATCTGCTGCTTCAGGGAGAACCCCTATTATGGCTTCTAATGATGAAATTCTAATTTTGTTTGGTAGTATACAGGATCAGATGAAGCAACAACAGGAGACCAACCAAATGCTGATAAGAGAGATACATCTCTTGAAATCCAGCTCAAGCAGGCTTGCTGAGGATAATGTCACTCCCTTGCAGCCCAGAGCATTGAACTTTAGCTCGGCAGTATATACTGAGGATAACCGGGTCAATATTGTACCAAGCCATTCCTAGAGTCATACTCCTGAGATACCTTCATCGGTCAGGGTTTCAATTGTGAGAAGTTCAGGATATGCTCCAGGATATGGCCAGAATCCTCAAGCTGGTAACGTGTCTAATACCCTTAATACTTTTGCTACTAATAGTTTTGGATCCTTGCAGGATACAGGTGTAACCTCGGCACTCTCTAGGGAGCTTCAAAAGTTGAAAGATATGATATCCAGTGTACCTGGGGTAGTCCAGCCAATTCCAGAAGTATCCCAGGATAGCCACAGGATATCCCGGTTTGCATACCCTATATGTGATGCTAAAATCCCAAAAAGATTTCAAACTCCCAACATGAAGCTCTATGACGGGACCACGGATCCTGAGGAGCATATTGCTCAGTATAGGGAGAGGATGGAGATTAATCCTATTCCTCCGGACCTCAAGGAAGCATGCCTCTGCAAGGGTTTTGGCTCTACTTTGACACGATCAGCCTTAAAATGGCTCTTAAATATTCACCTCATTCAATTACATCGTTTGCTCATTTAGTTAATTTGTTTAATAGTCAATTTTCTTACAGTAGAAGTTTTGGGAAACTAACCAGTGATCTCTACAGGATAACTCAAGGTCCACAAGAATCCTTAAGGGATTATGTGGACAAGTTTAGCAGGGAATCCTTAGATATCCAACATCTTGATGTTGCTACAGCTGTATAGGTATTCAAAATGGGGTTGCAAAAGGATTCTCAATTTTATCAGGATCTTGTAATGAATCCTTGCAGGAACCTGGATGAAACTCGGAACAGGGCTTTGAGATATATCAGACTAGAAGACGACAAGAAAATGCAAGAGTGGATGAATTCATCCTCAACATATGAATCAACTAGCAGGAAGTCAGAATCCTCACACAAACCATACCGCTCTAAACCATACGGTAGGAATGACAGCAAGAAAGTGAATGCTGTCGAAGATGAGGATCCTGAGGAATATCCTGAGTTGTCAGAATATTGTTTTTCTGTTAATATACCTAAACTAATGTATGCTATGCAGGGTTTGGGAGATAAAGCGAGGTGGCCCAGGAAGAACCAGCAAAAGGCCAATTGGAAGGATAAATCTAAGTGGTGTGCCTTCCATGAGGATTTTGGACATGTAACGGAGGATTGTATAGCCCTGAGGAAGGAAATAAGCTACCTGCTGAGTAAAGGATACCTAAAGGATCTCTTGGGCAGAAAGAAGAATAAAGGTCAGGATACTGAGAAGGATCCTGAACGAGTAGCATCACCTCCCGCAGACGCCAAGATAATTAATTTTATTTCAAGAGGATCCGACATTTGTGGAACCTCTTATTCTGTAGCAAAAAGACATGCGAAGGAGGCTAAGGCAAAACGGGGGGACAAGCTAACCAGGATGACGACCCTCACAGCTGATAAAGTGATAACGTTTAACAGTGATGACAGTGATAGTGTCCAGGATCCCCATCATGATGGTTTGGTAATAACTTTATATATTGCTAATCATTTTGTGCGCATGATACTGGTGGATAATGGAAGCTCCGTAAACATTATTCAACTGGAAACGCTGAAAAGAATGAATATTTCCCAAATGGAGATCACTTCAAAATCCACTGTACTTGTAGGGTTCAGTGGAGAGGCCAAGAATACTGTGGGATAAATAAAGCTGCTAGTATATGTTGAAGGAGTAAACTCAATGCAACGTTTCTGTGTCATGGACTCCTTATCCTACTATAATATTATATTGGGCAGATCATGGATCCATGATATGAAGGCTATCCCATCAACCTATCATCAGTGTATCAAGATCCCTACCCCTTGGGGGGTTGTCAAGGTTGAAAGTGATCAACAAGAGGCAAAGGAATGTTATTCTTCCTCGATGAAATCCTCAACAAAGCCCAAAACATGATAGCAATTAAAGATGCGGGCCCAGGATATCGTGGAGGCTTCGGAGCAGGATGTTAAGAAAATTATCGTGGACCAGGATAATCCAGATATCTCGGTGCTCGTAGGAGCCAATATCCCTCAGGATATTGAAACTCAGTTAACTAACTTTTTGAAATACAGGATGTCAACATTCGCATGGAAGCATGAGGATATGACAGGTATTTCTAAGGATATTATAACTCACAAGCTTGGAATTGACAGGTCTTTCAAGCCTGTCCAGCAAAAGAGAAGGAAGTTTGCTCCTGAATGAAACGCAATTATTTAAGAGGAGGTTGAAAGATTATTGAAGTCCAAGATGATTAGGGAAGTTAAATTTCCCAAGTGGCTAGCAAATGTGGTCATAGTTAAAAAGAAGAATGGGAAATGGAGAGTTTGTGTAGATTACACAGACTTGAACAAAGCATGTCCTAAAGACCCATTCCCTCTGCCTCATATAGACTCGATGGTGGATGCAACTGCCGGTCATGAGATGTTAACCTTTATGGATGCATCCTCAGGATTCTAGCAGATCCAAATGGAACCTTCAGACCAGGAGGATACTGCTTTCATGAAACCAACATGTATTTACTGTTATACTGCTATGCCTTTCGGTTTGAAAAATGCAGGTGCAACATACCAAAGATTGGTGAATATGATGTTTAAAGACAAACTGGGGGAAACCATGGAGGTGTACATTGATGATATGGTGGTGAAGTCCAAGAAAGCTGAGGATCATCTCCAGGATATTGAAGGAGCATTTGATATACTGGATTAGTATAACATGAAGCTAAATCATGCCAAGTGCCATTTTGGAGTGGGGGCAGGAAAGTTTTTAGGATATATGGTGACTAAAAACGGGATAGAAGCAATCCCGGAACAGATCAAAGCTATCCTGGATATCAAGTCACCTTCCAACATGAAAGATGTACGAAGATTAACAGGACGGGTAGTAGCATTGAACAGATTTATATCAAGATCCTCAGAGAAATGTAAGGAATTCTACGATATCCTGAAAAAGAATAAGAGATTCGAATGGGGAGAAAAGCAATTAAAGTAATATCTTTCAACTACACCTTTATTGATGAAGCCCGAGGATGGTGAACCATTATCCCTATATCTTGCAGTATCAGGGAATGAAGTAAGTGCTGTTTTGGTAAAGGATCATGAAGGTCAGCAGTATCCTGTCTATTATGTTAGTAAAAGTTTATTAGATGCTGAAACTAGATATTCACACTTAGAGAAATTGATATTGGCCCTAGTTATGGCATCAACCAAGCTCAGACATTATTTTGAGACACATAGGATTCATGTTAAAACTAATTATCCTGTTAAAAATTTGTTTAGGAAACCTGAAATGTCGGGTAGAATGGCTAAGTGGTCAGTAAAATTAAGTGCCTATGATCTAATATATCAACCTAGAAATGCTATAAAGTCTCAGGCTCTAGCAGACTTTGTGGCTGATTTCAGTAGTGATATTCAAAATGAAGTAGACCTAGAAGTACAACAACTAGGAGAAACCTTAGAATCCTGGACAATATATATTGATGGTGCATCTAATGTGAGAGGTGTAGGATTGGGTATACTACTAAAATCGCCACAGGGGGACATATTACCCCAGGCTATTAGGTGTGAATTTTCTGCCACTAATAATGAAGCAGAATATGAAGCTTTGATTGCAGGATTAGAGTTGGCCAGGAATATGATTATTAAAAATTTGCAAGTATATATTGATTCTTTGTTAATTACTAACCATTTCAATGGATCCTATGCAGTCAAAGGTGAAAGATTAATCGAGTATCTTGAAATTGTCAAAAAATTAGAAGGATATTTCGAAGTTTTTACACTTGAACAGGTACCAAGAGAGGATAATGCTGAGGCAGATGCTTTGGAAAATTTGGGATCTACAGTCAGGATACCGGAAGGAACTCAAATACCAGTGCTACATATCCTGTATCCTGCTATGGAACACTTCAAGCCTCAGGATAAGGAAGTATCAAGTATCCAGGATCCTAACAATGAATATCCTGAGAAGAATCCTGAATCATGGACAACTCCGATCATAAAATAACTTAAAGAAGGAGACATCCCAAAGGATGAGAATCCTAAGGCCTTCAGGATGAAGGTATCTCGTTTTACTATTATAAATGATGTTTTGTATTAGAAGTCTCTTGCCGGACCATACCTAAGATGCTTGGAGGATCCTGAGACCAAGGAGGTACTTCAGGATATCCATGAAGGAGATTGCGGCAACCAAACTGGGGGTAGATCATTATTCTTGAAGGTACTAAGAACAGGATACTATTGGCCGACTATGAGGAAAGATGCATGTAACACCCCGTGTTTTCCAAAAGTCAAAGTCAAAGTCAAGTGTTGACTGTTACTGGAATTAAAGATTAATAAAGATTAATTTCATTTTAGTTTCATTTTGATTTTCGTATTATTTGGAGTAAGTGTTGTATAATCAAACTAATCGGACGATAATCGAACTGTGAATCAACGACCGACTGTGAATGATAGGAAGTAACAACGCAATAAAGCTAGTCAATCAATAATCAAGCTAATCAAATCAATCATCAAACTCAAGTGTGGGGATTTTAGTACTTTTTATACGTGTGTGTGTGCCCTATGTGTTACTTGTGCATGTTTACTTTTATGTTAAAGTGTGTGGTGAATCAATCAAATCAATCAAGAATCAAAGGTGAATCAAACTCAATCGAAACCGACTTTGGAAATAGGTTGTAAGGATGCTTGTATGTTAAATATAGTCTCGACTACTACTAAAAGTAATTTGATTAGGAATTCTATCATTCTCAAATCATCGTTCATCGAACTCGAAATATCGTCGCGAAACACTCAAAACCAGGCAAGCCGATCGAACAGGGCAACCTGATCGAACAGGCTAGCTGATCGAACAGGGCAACCTGATCGAACAGACTAGCCGATCGAACAGGGCAACCTGATCGAACAGACTAGCCGATCGAACAGGCTGTTCGATCGTGCAGCTGCTCGATCAGGGATGCTGTTCGATCAGCTGACCCTTTCCTCTTTTGGAAGCCTATAAATAGGGCTGTCCTTGTCAAGCTTTCCACTTTTGGAAAAGCTCTGACCGACCAGCCTCTTCTTCTCACTAAATCTCAGATTTCTCTCAAACCGGTAAGTATTTCGCTCTAATCCTTGTACGTTTTTGTTCATTAATCGATTCTCCACCTTTCTATCTTTCAAAATCTGAATTTCATCCATGAAATCACCAAGATCTAGGTGTTCTTGAGTGATGTCATCATGGTGTTCTTGGTGTTCATCAAGAACTTCATGTTCTTGACTTCATTCAACCATGAATAAGCTAGATCTAACCGATTTCCCCATCAATAACTTAAAATCTACCAAAGATCTTAACATTTCACGGTGGAAAAGGATTGGAAGATGGGTTTTCATCTATCTTTCAACTCTTTTACACTCAAAAAGGTGAAAACGGGACTTGAACCGATTTACAAATCAATCTAAACAAACACATGGTTCAAGATTCGGGTTCTACCGAGAGATATACCGATTTCGGGTTGAGCGTTAAACTTGGGTTCCAAACCGTCTCTGACCGGGTTTGGGTGATTCCTGCTCGAGTCAGTAGGCTAAGTGGGGACTTCAGCTTTGTGGTTCAACTCGTAGTCAAAATATCTCTAAAACATCAACAATTAACGGGAAGAAACAAGTGTTAGGTGATAGGTTAACCAAATCGAGAAGCTGGCCGAACGGCTAGGCTGTTCGATCGAACAGCCCAACCGAACGACTATGCCAGCCGATCGGCTAGGCTAACCGATCGACTAGCACTTAGTCCCACAAACTCATGAAGTGTAATATTGACGAGGTACTGATCGATCGACTACGCCACTCGATTGTAATCATTACTGCTCGAATCATGGGATACTATACTTCAAAACACTTAGACTTTTCGAAACATTGGAATGTCACCCGATCGAACATACCAACCGATCGAGTGACATATTTGAAAACAATGAAGTGCTAGCCGATCGGTTGGGCTAACCGATCGAACAGCTGTTCGATCGGCCAACTTGAAAGGTAGTACAAACCATCATACACAAACACATCCTTCACATCAAAGGAAGAAACAATCCACTTGAAGGAACCAGCCGATCGAGCCAGCCAGCCGATCGAATGGATGTTCGAACGGACTTTCAAACCAATCGAACAGCCCACTCGATCGAACTGCTGTCCGATCGAATGGCCTACTCGATCCAAGTACATTGTTTACTTTTCCGCGTTACTCATCGTTGTGTCATCGAACTATTCAGGCTAACCTATTCTCAGTGCTCCCTTCAATCCACAACCAACCACTGTGAGTATACTCGATCCCTTTTTGCTTTCAGCACTTTTGGGTGTTACATACGTAATCTATCAAATTCACAAACAACACAAACTATTTGAACGCTAACCTACTTGCATGTAATACTTGTCTAAATGATTGCTGTTTATTATGTTTACACGTGGAGTGCTATCTACCTGCTTTAGCAACGTAGTACTATAGTTTGGACTCAGCACCCGTTCCCACGGGGGTTGCTAAGGACAATTACTTGCATGGATTACGGTGGTAATCATGTATTGCGAACTGTCTCGGACAGTCAACTCGAAGTCGTTGGTATCGATGGTCCCATGTTGATAATTTACATGCATCGTTTGCCCTTGTGTACGTGCTTGGTTATGCGTAAACTATTCGAACTCTATATGCTATATCAAACTTGTGTACTCACCTTTACATTATATGTATTGACTTTTATTTTAACGTATGTGACAGGTGTTTAAGCTACTAGCGTGCTAGGGAAGCGAGGCAATAATAAGCTTCTAGGAGCCTGTGACCTTAGGACAGTGTCCATATACCTGCTCCAGGGTCATAATTATCTGTAGATCTTGTACTGGCACCTGTAGTCAGTAAGATCTATAGTTAGTTGTCTAGAAGTCTTAAAACAATATTTACTTTCGGTCTGTAATAATTAAGAATTTGAGTTGTCGGAACAGTTCCCATATTGTTTAGTTGATTTCTATGATAACTTGTTATTATTTGGGACACGGTATGGGACGTGTTATATAACTGAATTGTATGATAGTTGTTGTGGAAACTTCTGAACAATCTGTTTCGCTCAGTGCCGCGCCCCGATGATTCCGCCATCGGTTGGGGTGTGACAGATTGGTATCAGAGCCATAACTATAGGGAATTAGGTTAGACACGATCTAGTCCGGATCGCTGTCTTAGAGACCTAGACTATAGTTAAGAACCAAGAGACCAAGTTTATGTGCTTATTTTATGTTGTTTCCTTCTGTTCTATCATTACATCCGAACTCCGAGCCAAATTTTGTAATTTGGACGGGATTAGGAGTGAAACCCGCAAATTCCTGCCTAAATTACGAATTTTTGCCAATTACTTTGTGCAAATTTCTATCAACAAACGGGGGAGAATTATACCAAATCAGGGCTGAAACCCTTAATTTGATGAAAACTTTCCTCTAAATTTTCTTAAAACAAGGAAGAAATTGCTGAGCTAGGGGTGAAACCCTAACCTTGGCCGTTATTCCAACTTTAATTTTATCTCGCCAAGGCAATTGACGGACTCCAACGACCTGAACTCACGAGTATGACCTAGAATGCGCATGCATAATGCCCAAGAATCGAGGCAGAAACATGTCCCCTAGAGTCGAAAGTGACGACAAGTCAACTGTGAATAGTTAAATTGCCATGGTTAGTCAAAGTCTAGTAGCCGCAGACAATCCATTTTCCGATTTTGAGTGTTGTTTTGTTGAATTTATATGATTTACCTGTTTACGTGTTTTAAGATTTGTTGGTTACTCCATTTGTTATCGATCTGCGTGACCTTTGTTGCTATCCTATCTCGATTCAAATCCCTGTTGATGTGATCTAAACGAAACCAGAGTGCTATGCTACGCTATACGACTAAGATAGACGATACAATGTGGTGCTATCCGATACGCAAAACGAACGGCACTCGACTTGTGGTTATAGGTTTCTGTTTTCTGACCGCCTCTGTGATAAAAATGCGTACGTGTTAGGAAATTAAGTGCCCTATTTGCTTAATTGCTTATGTGCTCTAATTGCTTCTGTGCTTATGTGCCTCTATGATTATGTGCTTATGTGATTATATGTGTTACGTGACGAGAGATGCGACGTGATTCTAAGCTTTAGAGATCTAAGAACGTGTGAGACTCGAATTCGTTGTGTTGAGCCTGTGACGATGTCTATTGCAGACCATGTCGTCATCTGGACAACCTAGATCACGCTCGCGTCTTACCCGCCAGGAGAAAAGAGATCGACGTCTGGCTGCTATCATCTCTAAGACCGTGGCGAAGGCCGTGAGTGAGGTCTATGAGAACGCCAGCAAATCATCTGAGATGTCACAAGCTGATGCTCCGAAAGAATCCAGCAAGACTGCTTTTAGCTTCAAGCAATTTAAGGCATGTGGGCCAAAAGAGTTCACCGGTGAGGATGGTCCAACGGCTATGTTTCACTGGTTTGACTCGATAGAAGTCACCTTTCGTCAAAGTGGATGCCCAGATAATCTCCGGACTCTCAATGCTACTGGCGTCTTCCAGTCCCGTGCTTTGGACTGGTGGACTGCTGAAAGAAACAAGCGCGGAAACGACGCAGCCTATGCTCTGTCATGGAAGAAGCTGAAGGAAATCATGATCGAAGAATACTGTCCCTCCCATGAGCGTCATAAGTTGGAGGATGAATTCTGGGGTATTAAACAAGACAAGGGTGACAACGCCGGTCTCACTGCTCGCTTCAAGCAGTTAAGCATCATCTGTCCAGACCAGGTCAAGACTCCCGACATGACCATCAAAAAATACATCCGCGCTCTTCCTGACTGTGTAGCGGATTTTGTCCTAGCTTCAAAGCCCGCAACGATTGAGGAGACCTACCTGCTCGCCGCTGAGATTAATGACAAGCGGGTGAAGGCTGGTTTCTGGGATAAGCAAGTCAAGCCCCTGCATCAAGTCACCGCCGCATCAACCGACAACACCACCACTCAAGCCTCCAAGTCTTCGAGAAGAAGAAAGAAGAACAAAAGTTGCGCTGCCGCAACCACTGCTGCTCCACTACAGTCTGTACCAGCCCAGCAGCAACAGCCACAGCGTTCATCGCCAGTGATCGATGCGCCGCCAGCGAAGCGTGCGTACACCGGCCCCCACCCACTCTGTACTACATGTTCTTATCATCATCCGGTGGGTGTGGCCTGCCGATTCTGTGCCCACTGCAACGTTTACGGGCATTTCACTGCGAGTTGCCGCTATGGTCCCCGTCAAACGCAAGCTCAGGCTGCTGTTAACCAAGCCCTGCTACCTGCTCCTCAAGCTCCTCAAGCTGCACAGGCCCCGGCAAACAATGTTCGGACCTGCTTTGCATGTGGTGACCCTAACCACTTCGCAAACCGGTGCCCGAACAGGGTGGTGAAACAAGAAGCTCAACAACCCCAGCAACAACAACAACAGCCTCAACAACAAGCCGCTCACGCCAGAACTTTCAACATCAACGCACGCCAGGCTCAAGCTGATAACAACGTGGTCAATGGTACGTTCCTTGTGAATGGTATATATGCATCATGTTTGTTTGATACTGGAGCCGATAACTGCTTTGTGTCATTTGAGTTTGAGAAACTTCTTAGACGTAAGCGCTCTTATCTTTCGTTACCCTTCGAAGTAGAAGTCGCTACCGGAAGAACCATTGCTGTCAATTCTGTGCTCCGTGATTGTACTCTCGAGCTCAACAATCATATATTCCCGATTAATCTCATTCCGATGCAACTCGGAAGTTTCGATGTCATAGTAGGCATGGACTTTCTTCGTGAAAACCATGCTGAAGTTGTGTGTGCCGATAAGATGATTCGTTTTGTGCTAGCTAGTGGTGATATTCTATGTGTTTATGGTGAAACTACTGCAAAAGATCTCAAGCTCATGTCCTGTCTTCAAGCTCGCAAATATCTCCGCAAGGAATATCGAGCCTTCTTGGCCAACATTGTTGTAGCAGAGACGGACAAGAAAAAGAAAGTTGAAGTCAAGGATGTTCCTGTTGTCCGAGAATTTCCTCAGGTGTTCCCTGATGATCTTCCTGGATTACCTCCTAGTCGTGATATCGACTTTCGAATCGACCTGATTCCAGGAGCCAACCCAGTGGCCAAAGCTCCGTATCGACTCGCTCCATCTGAGATGCGAGAACTCTCAAACCAACTCCAAGAGTTACTTGAAAAAGGCTTCATTCGCCCGAGCACTTCTCCATGGGGCGCACCAGTCCTTTTCGTCAAAAAGAAGGACGGGTCGTTCCGAATGTGCATCGATTACCGGGAATTGAACAAGCTGACCATCAAGAACCGATACCCCTTACCAAGAATCGATGATCTGTTTGACCAACTACAAGGTGCTCAGTGTTTCTCCAAGATTGATCTACGTTCAGGCTACCATCAGTTGCGGATTCAAGAGGAAGATATACCCAAAACCGCTTTTCGAACCCGATACGGCCACTACGAATTTGTTGTCATGCCTTTTGGATTGACCAACGCACCCGCGGTCTTTATGGATCTGATGAATCGCGTGTGTAAACCGTTCTTAGATCGTTTCGTCATTGTATTTATCGACGATGTCCTGATCTATTCCAGATCGAGGGCCGAACATGCGCAGCATTTGCGATTGGTTCTCGAGTTGCTTCAGGGAAACCAACTCTACGCCAAATTCTCCAAGTGTGAGTTCTGGTTGGAGGAGGTTCAATTTCTGGGTCACATTGTGAATAGTCGGGGTATACACGTTGATCCTGCAAAGATTGAGGCAGTCAAGGGATGGGTTACGCCAAAGAATCCGTCAGAAGTTCGCTCTTTCCTCGGATTAGCTGGTTACTACCGACGATTCATCGAAGGATTCTCAAAGATTGCTGTACCGCTTACCTCCCTTACTCATAAAGACAAGCCTTTTGTGTGGGGAACCGCGCAGGAGACTGCTTTCCAAACCCTCAAACACATGCTGTGCCATGCACCAGTTCTTACACTGCCGGACGGAAGCGATGACTTCGTTGTCTATTGTGATGCTTCAAACCTTGGACTTGGCTGTGTCCTCATGCAACGAGACAAGGTTATAGCTTACGCATCTCGACAGCTCAAAATCCACGAGAAGAACTATACAACCCATGACCTCGAGCTAGGCGCAGTTGTCTTTGCCTTAAAGATTTGGCGACACTATCTGTATGGTACAAGGTGTACGATCTTCACCGATCACAAGAGCCTACAACATATCTTTAACCAGAGAGAACTCAATATGCGTCAACGCCGATGGGTAGAACTTCTCAACGATTACGACTGTGAGATCCGTTATCACCCAGGCAAGGCGAATGTAGTTGCAGACGCCCTCAGCAGAAAGAATTACGTGATAGGTGTTCGAAACATCCAGGCTCAGTATAACCTCGAAGCTCTCATCCGCGAAGCACAACACGCTTGCTTTAACGAGCGTACGTTGAAGAAAGAACGAATCTATCACGATGGAACTCAGCTCGTGAGCAAAGCCAACGGGATATTCTATTATCTGGACCGAATCTGGGTTCCGAGGAGGACAGATTTGCGAAAGATCATCATGAACGAAGCCCACAAATCCCGATATTCCATTCATCCCAGTGCGGACAAAATGTACCAGGACCTTCGCTACAAGTACTGGTGGCCTGGGATGAAAAGGGATATTGCTCTATATGTTGGTAGCTGTTTAACTTGTGCAAGAGTCAAGGCTGAACACCAAAGACCTTCAGGCTTACTCGAACAACCGCCGATACCCGTATGGAAGTGGGAAAGCATAGCTATGGATTTCATAACTAAGCTTCCGACCACGCCATCAGGTCACGACAGTATTTGGGTTATAGTCGACCGTCTAACCAAATCAGCCCACTTTCTGCCAATACGAGAAGACTATAAGGTGGCCAAGCTAGCCCAAATCTACACCGACGAGATCATTAAGAATCATGGTACGCCTCGAGACATCATTTCGGATCGCGACGCTCGGTTTACATCGAGATTGTGGGAAACTTTTCAAGCAGCTCTTGGTACGACGCTGAATTTGAGTACCGCATTCCACCCGCAAACCGACGGGCAGACTGAAAGAACGATTCGTACTATTGAAGACATGCTCCGTGCGTGTGTTATCGATTTTGGTGGTAGTTGGAGCAAACACCTACCGTTAGTCGAATTTTCGTACAATAATAGCTATCACTCCAGCATCGAAATGGCACCTTTCGAAGCCTTGTATGGTAGGAGATGTCGCTCGCCTATTGTATGGCACGAGGTCGGTCATTCACAATTGACTGGGCCCGAGATTCTGCAAGAAACGACTGACAAGATCCACCAGATAAGGGAAAACTTGGTAAAGGCCCGGGACAGACAGAAGATGTACGCCGATAAACGACGCAGGCCCCGCGAATTTGCAGTTGGCGACTACGTGCTCCTAAAGGTATCACCTTGGAAGGGAGTAGTCCGATTCGGCAAAAGAGGGAAACTTGCGCCTCGATTTGTTGGACCTTTTAAGATTCTGGAAAGGATCGGTAAAGTTGCCTACAAACTCGAATTACCGGAGGAACTCAGCAATGTCCACCCGACTTTCCATATTTCAAACCTTCGAAAATGCGTAGCCGACCACGACGCAATAATACCACTCGACGATCTTCAGGTCAATGAGACGCTACACTTCGTGGAAAAGCCTGTCGAAATCATGGACCGACAGACCAAGCAACTCAGACGCTCTCGCATTCCTATTGTAAAAGTACGATGGGAAGGCAAACGAGGCGCGGAGTTCACTTGGGAACTCGAAAGTGACATGAAGGCCAAGTACCCGCAGTTATTCAGATAGATCTGAAGCATCAAATTGGTAAAATCACACGGCGATGTACGGTTCTCGGCCTAATTTCGGGACGAAATTCCCTAAAGGAGGGGAGACTGTAACACCCCGTGTTTTCCAAAAGTCAAAGTCAAAGTCAAGTGTTGACTGTTACTGGAATTAAAGATTAATAAAGATTAATTTCATTTTAGTTTCATTTTGATTTTCGTATTATTTGGAGTAAGTGTTGTATAATCAAACTAATCGGACGATAATCGAACTGTGAATCAACGACCGACTGTGAATGATAGGAAGTAACAACGCAATAAAGCTAGTCAATCAATAATCAAGCTAATCAAATCAATCATCAAACTCAAGTGTGGGGATTTTAGTACTTTTTATACGTGTGTGTGTGCCCTATGTGTTACTTGTGCATGTTTACTTTTATGTTAAAGTGTGTGGTGAATCAATCAAATCAATCAAGAATCAAAGGTGAATCAAACTCAATCGAAACCGACTTTGGAAATAGGTTGTAAGGATGCTTGTATGTTAAATATAGTCTCGACTACTACTAAAAGTAATTTGATTAGGAATTCTATCATTCTCAAATCATCGTTCATCGAACTCGAAATATCGTCGCGAAACACTCAAAACCAGGCAAGCCGATCGAACAGGGCAACCTGATCGAACAGGCTAGCTGATCGAACAGGGCAACCTGATCGAACAGACTAGCCGATCGAACAGGGCAACCTGATCGAACAGACTAGCCGATCGAACAGGCTGTTCGATCGTGCAGCTGCTCGATCAGGGATGCTGTTCGATCAGCTGACCCTTTCCTCTTTTGGAAGCCTATAAATAGGGCTGTCCTTGTCAAGCTTTCCACTTTTGGAAAAGCTCTGACCGACCAGCCTCTTCTTCTCACTAAATCTCAGATTTCTCTCAAACCGGTAAGTATTTCGCTCTAATCCTTGTACGTTTTTGTTCATTAATCGATTCTCCACCTTTCTATCTTTCAAAATCTGAATTTCATCCATGAAATCACCAAGATCTAGGTGTTCTTGAGTGATGTCATCATGGTGTTCTTGGTGTTCATCAAGAACTTCATGTTCTTGACTTCATTCAACCATGAATAAGCTAGATCTAACCGATTTCCCCATCAATAACTTAAAATCTACCAAAGATCTTAACATTTCACGGTGGAAAAGGATTGGAAGATGGGTTTTCATCTATCTTTCAACTCTTTTACACTCAAAAAGGTGAAAACGGGACTTGAACCGATTTACAAATCAATCTAAACAAACACATGGTTCAAGATTCGGGTTCTACCGAGAGATATACCGATTTCGGGTTGAGCGTTAAACTTGGGTTCCAAACCGTCTCTGACCGGGTTTGGGTGATTCCTGCTCGAGTCAGTAGGCTAAGTGGGGACTTCAGCTTTGTGGTTCAACTCGTAGTCAAAATATCTCTAAAACATCAACAATTAACGGGAAGAAACAAGTGTTAGGTGATAGGTTAACCAAATCGAGAAGCTGGCCGAACGGCTAGGCTGTTCGATCGAACAGCCCAACCGAACGACTATGCCAGCCGATCGGCTAGGCTAACCGATCGACTAGCACTTAGTCCCACAAACTCATGAAGTGTAATATTGACGAGGTACTGATCGATCGACTACGCCACTCGATTGTAATCATTACTGCTCGAATCATGGGATACTATACTTCAAAACACTTAGACTTTTCGAAACATTGGAATGTCACCCGATCGAACATACCAACCGATCGAGTGACATATTTGAAAACAATGAAGTGCTAGCCGATCGGTTGGGCTAACCGATCGAACAGCTGTTCGATCGGCCAACTTGAAAGGTAGTACAAACCATCATACACAAACACATCCTTCACATCAAAGGAAGAAACAATCCACTTGAAGGAACCAGCCGATCGAGCCAGCCGGCCGATCGAATGGATGTTCGAACGGACTTTCAAACCAATCGAACAGCCCACTCGATCGAACTGCTGTCCGATCGAATGGCCTACTCGATCCAAGTACATTGTTTACTTTTCCGCGTTACTCATCGTTGTGTCATCGAACTATTCAGGCTAACCTATTCTCAGTGCTCCCTTCAATCCACAACCAACCACTGTGAGTATACTCGATCCCTTTTTGCTTTCAGCACTTTTGGGTGTTACATACGTAATCTATCAAATTCACAAACAACACAAACTATTTGAACGCTAACCTACTTGCATGTAATACTTGTCTAAATGATTGCTGTTTATTATGTTTACACGTGGAGTGCTATCTACCTGCTTTAGCAACGTAGTACTATAGTTTGGACTCAGCACCCGTTCCCACGGGGGTTGCTAAGGACAATTACTTGCATGGATTACGGTGGTAATCATGTATTGCGAACTGTCTCGGACAGTCAACTCGAAGTCGTTGGTATCGATGGTCCCATGTTGATAATTTACATGCATCGTTTGCCCTTGTGTACGTGCTTGGTTATGCGTAAACTATTCGAACTCTATATGCTATATCAAACTTGTGTACTCACCTTTACATTATATGTATTGACTTTTATTTTAACGTATGTGACAGGTGTTTAAGCTACTAGCGTGCTAGGGAAGCGAGGCAATAATAAGCTTCTAGGAGCCTGTGACCTTAGGACAGTGTCCATATACCTGCTCCAGGGTCATAATTATCTGTAGATCTTGTACTGGCACCTGTAGTCAGTAAGATCTATAGTTAGTTGTCTAGAAGTCTTAAAACAATATTTACTTCCGGTCTGTAATAATTAAGAATTTGAGTTGTCGGAACAGTTCCCATATTGTTTAGTTGATTTCTATGATAACTTGTTATTATTTGGGACACGGTATGGGACGTGTTATATAACTGAATTGTATGATAGTTGTTGTGGAAACTTCTGAACAATCTGTTTCGCTCAGTGCCGCGCCCCGATGATTCCGCCATCGGTTGGGGTGTGACAATGCAGCACAATATGCTCGAAGATGTGATGCATGTCAAAGGCACACCAATATACTGCATCAGCCTGCTGAGCCATTATATCCTATTGCTTCCCCTTGGCCATTCATGAAATGGGGTATGGACATAGTGGGGAAGTTGCCAAAGGCTCCAGGAGGAAAAGTTTTTATGCTAGCAATGACAGACTATTTTTCCAAATGGGTTGAAGCTGAGGCATTTGTTCAAGTCAGAGATCAAGAAGTAGTATCTTTCATAAAAAGGAATATCCTGACTAGGATTGGGGTACCAGCCGAGATAATTTGTGATAATAGCTCGCAGTTTATCAGTAAGAGGACTACCGATTTTTGCAAAAGTTGGGGAATCAAGATGATCACATCCACTCCGGTACATCCTCAAGCAAATGGACAGGCAGAATCCTCAAACAAGATAATTGTTAACAATCTGAAGAAATTATAAGGGGCTAAGATAGGAAGATGGGCAGGAGAATTACCCTTTGTCTTATGGGCTAATAGAACAATAGTAAAAAGTGCTACTGGGCAAACCCCATTTTCCTTGGTATTTGGGGCAGAAGCAGTGATTCCGACAGAAATGGTGATACCTACAGCAAGATCGAGCCTCCGGGATCCTTAGGCGAATCCTGAAGCTCTGTGCCAAGAATTAGATACTGTGGATGAGACAAAAGATGCGGCAAAGCTAAGAATGGCAGCATATCAACAGAGGATATCCAGAGCCTAGAACAAGAATCTGAGGACTAGAAGGTTTCAAGTTGGAGATTGGGTGTTAAGGAAGGCTTTTCAGAATACTACTAATCTTGCTGATGGGAAGCTTGCCCCAAAATGGGAAGGACCTTATGAAGTTGAATCAGAATCTAGGAAAGGCACATACCGACTCAAGAATATGGAGGGTGATATGTTACCAAGATCCTGGAATGCTATCCACCTTAAGCTCTATTTCAAGTGAGTTTAGAATTTAATTTCTAACTCAGGATGGTATGAATTCTATCTCTTTTAAATATGTTTGAATTTATTTATTCTTTTGAACCCAATACTAACTTAAGCATCGGAGGGGTGTTAGCCAAGCTAACATCCACCTTAGTTTGAAGGTGTTTTGTAGGATATGCTTCAGGATATCACTCCAGGATATATGTTCAAGATAAATCGAAAGATCAGAGGATTGGCCCCCTCTCTCACGTTTAAGGGATCCTTATCCCTTCAAAGGTTTAAAGGTATTCACCTTTCTCTCGAGTTGGGTTTAAACACCCCGCCTAGAGCGCAAGTTATCCAGTGATAGTTTAAGATAGCGGGACCAGTTCATGTAAAAGTGGCTGACAATTTCGTTATTATTGGCTATATCCTGGATCCTTAAGGTATATGAGGATTGATCACACTCTCTCACAAAAGGGTATTTTCATACCCTCTAAGGTTTAAAGGTTTTCACCTTTCTAAATCTTGGAGTTTATACACTCCCACCTGTAGCGCATGAAAATAAGGGTTTATCCCTAGGATATTGAGGGTTTATCCCCAGGATATTAAGGGTTTATCCCCAGAAAAACTAAAGTCTAAGGACAGGTTCCAAACAAAATGTGATTGTATTCAAATATGTTGAACACAGGGGACATACACCTTGATACAATTCGAAGGATGAACTCAGTTTCCTGAATATGCACAGGGGACATCCATGAGGGGAATATTGCAAAAGGATCAAAGGTGGAAAATTGGAATCAAGTCTCTAAGAGTCTTTGGTATGATCTCCCCTTTTCATCTTTTGAAACCTTATCTAAGTAACTTAAGTTTTTAGAGTTATGTATTTCTGAGTTTAATAACAGTATCCTGATCAGGATATTTTTCAGAATACTTTTCAGGATACTTTCCCAAAATGTTTCCCTAGGATATTTAAAATAATAAAGGAAAAATACTTTCAAAATCAAACACATGCAATGTAATAAAAATACAACAACAAAGATAAGGCCGAAAGGTTGGTTATTTATTATACACAAGCAAAAAGTTGCACTATTGGCTTCATCTCAAAATGAGACCCATCCACCAACAGTGCAATTGGTTCTAGGACATATTTACATAAACAGTTGAAGGCTTCGTCTTGAAACGCAAGATCCTTCCACCTTCAATTGTTAATTGTTCAAAAGCATATTAACATTGATGACCAAGGGCTCTCGGCCTAGGCATCAATATTGTATCTAAGTGCAGGAAAAGTAAATGCAGGAAAAGTAAATTGTTTTGGGGTTACCGTTTTGGTCAAAAATCAAGCAAAGATAATGCAACCAAATCTTTATGCGTGAGGTGTGATGCTTGAATCAATGAACAATATTAAGGATCACTCTGAAATGTATTGAACAAGTGACACAGAGATTTATACGAGGAAAAAGCCCTTGATTAAGAGTTGATCTCCGGCACAAAAAACCTCGGGTGATGGAAACTACCGATCACCAACTCAGATTAAACAAGAAAATGTATTACAACTTTGGATGATAGCGAGCTAATTACAAGGATCACTATAGTGTAATGTGCAAAAAAGTATGTAATCGCCAAGTGAATTGTCAAGAGCTGGTGAGAGCAGTTGCGAGTGTGTGTGTTAAGCTAAAAATAGCCAAGTGTCTCTATTTAGCTCGCTATCCCCTTTAAAAAATGGAAAAATATCTAAGCTAACAAGCATTCCGCATTTTGTGCAAGTCCTCCACGAACTCCATAACGTCCACTTTAGTTAAGCACGTGCGAATGGAATATGCTCCAGGAATATCGCCAAGACCAAGTCCAAGCTCGTACTCCTGCAAAACAAGATCATATACAAAACAGGCAATCGTTAGTGTAAGGATCACTATGATGATCCATGATCCTGATCCCACAATAACCTCCGAGGATCACTAATTCAATAGAATTGAGGATCACTAAGCCTGACGGTAGTTGAGGATCACTGATCATTGGAAAATCTTCCCCTAACAATTGCCCCCTAAATATAAGGAGTAAAATGTAAAATAACGAGTTATATTTTCTCGTTCTTATCCGTAACCAACCAACAGATATATAGCCGTTGAATCCTGACTAGCCGTTGCTAACATGACGTCATTGAGGTGACTATCCTGCAAAATCATCATTATAAATTGAAGTTAGAGATAAGGGTTGGAGGGCATTTAAATTCGTGCGTTTCATCCTTTAAATCTTCATTTGGAGACTAGTTCAGGTATTTCCCTTTCCTTTCTCTCTTTATCTTCTCACTCTGTCTCTTCTTCTTCACCACCGTCATAATCAAGATGATGCTGAGATCTTCACCGGCTAAGGATCATCGTAAGGATAGTCCTCTAAAAAGCCAGGAAATCATCAAAGATTTTGTGAAGGAACGGTGCTGCTTTACTGATCCACAAATAGACAAAATCCGACATTGCTTTCCGGCAAACACCGATTTCAAACCATTTGATCCCACCGTTCTAAGTGATTCTGTTTCTGAGACCTGGGTAGCTTTTCCGGTCACCCCATTCACAATAGGATACACATACCCTTTTCCAAATTTCACCCAATCCTTCTTCTCTCTCACTGGCATCTCCTACATCCAAGCAATGCCTATGGTCTGGAGGGTCTTGTATACCCTCGAAAGAATCATTGAGCAGCAAGGTATTGATCTGGGAATGTCAGAGCTTGCAGAGATATACGACCTCGTAAGCCATGGGTCTCACCGGTATCTACTCAAACATAAACCTGGTGAAGAACACCCCATCTTCAAAGCCACTAAGAATGACACCAACTGGAAACGACGATTCTTCTTTGTCAGAAGGGATTCTATCCCTGATGGAAAGGATCTGCCTAGAAAATGGACCACTCATGGTAGGATAGAGGATCCTGAAAAGGATCACAGGATAACCTTGTTTCTGTTTGAGGATCTCTAACATCCTTTTGTCTCTATTTCGTAGCTATTACTGTCGCACACCTCATCACAACACCTGCAACAAAAGAAAGGCTTGCTGCTTTCCGAAGACTTGATCTTGCAATAAGATCATTTAAAGCAAACACCCAGGATTCTCAAGAAGCATCCTAAGGTTCTATCACTATGTCGAGTAAGTATCCATGTTTATATGTAATTAAATGCTTAAATTAAAATGAAATAAGGATACTTATCTGTTTTGGATGTGTAGGTGCTGGAAAATCTTCAAGATCTGCCTCCAAATTCAGTGTCACTGACCTTGACACTATCCAATCCTCAAAGAAGAAGCTTGCTGCCAGTCCAACTGTCACGATCCCCAAGGCAACCACTTCTAAAGGCAAGGGCTGCAAGAAAAGGAAGACCTCTGAGGATGACTATCTAGAAGGCTTGCCTCTGATCCGTCATCAGTTCCTTGAGTACTTTGCTGAGGTAAGGATCACTGACTTAGCTTAGTTATCCTACCCACTTGAGGATCATGTTATCCTAAGCTTTATATCGTCTTTTTGCAGAAATTTGCTGAAATCGAGGACTACGTAGGCAATGTTGATGAAGTTGAGCTAAAGTACTCGGACCTCCAAAAAGTGGCACTGCTCAAGGTTCACAAGATTGCTTCTCTTGAAAAGGACCTCAATGATGCCAAAACCCAGACGGCTAAATTTCTGATCAACGCTGACTTTGAGAAGCACGAGCTCATGGAGGGTGCTAAAGTCTCCGCTGCCATTGCCATCTACAAGACCAAGCTGTAGATGGCCCAAGAAGCTCAGGATCCTGATTTTGACAGGAGCAACTGGGACATGGAGGGCTGGAAGGCTAGGTTGGCTGAGTTGGAGGATGAAGAGGAGGCTGATGAGGTTCTAGCAATTGAGGCAACCGAGAGTCGCAAGGATCAGGCCGGTGGAGAGGCAAGTGGAGCTGGTGATGGTGATGCAGTGAAGGTGTAAGCTGCAAAGATGGGCGATGATGGACACTTCTAGACATAGCCGAAGCCCATTTTTTAAGTTTGGTTGTGGTTTTTTGGTTATGATGTTTTTGTTGAACAATGGTTGGTCTGTAATAACTTTAGACAATAGTTTCTAGGGTGAAGGATCATGGATCCTTGAACAATAGGCAGGATAATGGGTGGTGGATGGATCCTCTGTTTGGGGGATGAAGCCACTCGTTATCCTTCCGTCTTTTATTTCCTGCACTACAAAGACCCGTAAACAATGGACACCCTTTGCCAACCCATGTGGACGGGCCACGTTTTGCTGGTAGAAACGTGGGTTGGCAATTTTGACAACCTTAAAGGGTTTAATGTTTTGTGAATAAAATAACTTTAACTTTTTGGTTATCTCCCGTGTTGCTATCCTTGTTAGTACTTTACTTTTCAATTGTTGCGATATTCATTTTGTTTAAACTTATCAAGTAAACAAAAAACTTAATAAATATCCTCAAAAAGTTTAGGATATGATCAAGGATCACTATCCTATAGTCGACAAGTTTCGAAAAGTAGTATATTTTAAGGATCATAAGTTCAGTTGTCAAAGTATAAGGGTTACTCAAATGAATAATAAATAAAATCAAAATAGTTAAGGATCATACCTGAGAATCCAAGTTAGGATCCTAACCTTTAACATTATAATCAGGATAACCAAAAGACAAACCTTAGTAGAAGGTAAGGATCAAGGATCCTTGGTCGTTTGTCTCCAAAAACCTGAAATAGGATACAACTTGGGACTAAGCCAATATAAGATAAGAGTTAATAACTGGGGACAAGTCCAACAATTCTAGGGACAAGCCCAATATACTGGGATAAGCCCAAAGGAAAACTGGGGTCAAGCCCAAAGGATAACTAGGGACAAGCCGAAAGGATAACTGGGGACAAGCCCAAAGGATAACTGGGGACAAGCCCAAAGGATAACTGGGGTCAAGCCCAAAGGATAACTGTGGTCAAGCCCAAAGGATAACCGGGGACAAGCCCAAAGGATAACTGGGGAGAAGCCCAAAGGATCGTGTGTAAACTGGAGTATGGCCCTCACTTACGACTATCCAAACTTAGTGACATGAAAATGCCAAAACCTTAGTGTTTTGGTCAAAAATTACCGAAGCAATTTAGTGATCAAATTAGTTAAGTGAGGTAGTGTGCTGAAAGTGAGTTGGAAATATGCTGTTTATATCGTTGGGAAAAACAATATTCAGGATATGGCTCAGGATATTGAGCTGTATCTACGATCAAACAATGAGCAAAAAGTAAAGGGGTTAACACGAGATGTACGAGGAAAGCCCTTGATCAATCTGGATCTCCGGCATAAAACCTCGGGAGCTGACAATCGCAGCTGCCTAGTTCTTATTACTTCAAACTTCAGGATACAGTGCAGGATATTGACCAGATCGCTAAGTGTTACAATGATTCGTGCAAATTGCGAGAGAACAAGTGTGTAAGTGTAGATGTGATGTCCTATTTGATCTGGTATACCCACCTATTTATAGTAATCAAATACAAACTGAAATTCCTACAAATATGGGATGCTTCCGAATATTCCATTGTTAACGTTGTAGTCCGGGTAATGCGGCTTCAACGTCCTCATTTGAACGACTTGGACCGAGTCTCTTGGAGAAAGAGTCTTTGTGAACGTTGGGCACCTGCACGCGTATTCCTGCACTCAACACGTTAGTAATCCTGAGGATACTATTCAGGATATTATAGACATCCTGAATGAGCATCTCGGATATAAGCAGATATCATTTATTCAAGATATAACCTAAGATATTTCCCAGGATATGAGGAGCTCAGAATTTTACCCATAACAATTGTCCCCAAAAATGTTGCCGTTAAGGATCCTGAGTCCTAACGGTTACATTTTTTCACAATAATCGAGGCAATTAAGAGATAGGACTTGATGTGACCGCTTGTAACCGTTCAGCCTATTTCTACTCATTACTCCCCTATATCTTCTCTCGTTCGCCCCATTTAATCTTTATCAAGAAGAAAAAGGTAAAACCCTTCTCTCTCTCTCCTTACTTCTTTCCTTTATACTATTCCGGTAAAGATATGGCGAGACAGACAAGGTCAAGCTCCGGCGACTCCGCTCCCTCGTTTATTCACCAAAATATTCTCCAGGATCCGGAGAAGGAAATATGCACCTTTGACAGCGCACATCTGTCGGCCCTTAAAACCTCCGGCATCTTCCCGGAAGGGACGGTGTTCCGGCCATTTGATCGGGAAATTCGATCAGACATGGTCTCCGACGAATGGATATGCTTCAACGCTTTTCCTTTTACCTTGGGGTTATAGTTTCCATTTCCCAATTTCATCACCGAGTTCTTCGACACCACAAAAATCTGTTTCAGTCAAACAATGCCAATGCTGTGGCGGGTCCTGCTCGTTCTTGATCAAATCAAGAACAACCATATTCCTGACCTTTCCGTTCATGACCTCTCCTTAGCATATCGGCTTAGATGCCATGGTTCCTGCTGTTTTTTGTTCTACTCTACCTCCAGCGACCCACTGGTACTTCGTGCCACCAGGAATGAGGAGGAATGGAAGTCCAAGTTTTTCTTTGTAAAAAGAGACTCAATCCCTGGTGGAATGGAATATCCAGTGCAGTGGTTGAGAAAGGGTAGGATTTAGGGCTTTAGGATGATCCTGTTTTGTATCTTGCTTCATATCCTGAACTGATCAACTTTCTTTTTACTGTTTTATTTGCAGCCGATTTTAGGAAGCTAGCACCCCCTCTTGCAGATTCTCAGAAAAGGATTGACGCTATCAGACTCCTTCCTGAAGCTGAAAGAAGTTTTAACCCGTCTCCACCAACTCCAAGCCCTCTTTCCAGTGTTAACATGTCTGGTAAGGATCCTGCTCAATATCCTGCATACATGTTCTTATTTGAAATATCTTAGGAAAGAATTTTTACTCCCTATTGTGCAGACTCCAGCAAAGTTCCGATCCTCCTTGACCTTGACGAGCTTGACAGTTATCCTACTCCTGTCATGGTCTAGAAAGAGACACCTGCTGCTACCAGCTCCAAGCCACTGCCGGCCCCCAAGGCTAACCCTAGGACCCGTGCTTCCACAGCAAAGAAGAGGAAGGGCTCTAAAATCAGTGCCCCAGGCTCCGAGGGATTCTCCTATTATGAACTCAGTTTTTCTGACTCCTTAGAGCCCATGACATCCTTCCTCAACAAGGTAGTATCCTGCTACATATCCTGCATATATATCCTGAAAGGATATCCTGATTAATATGTTCTGACCCATACCTCAATTTGATGTGCAGGGCCTTTAGCATCTGCTCCACCTGTACAACGATGCCTGCGGTACTGTTGCACTCCACGGAGCCAGGATCAAACAGCTCAAAAGCACAGTTGCTGACCAAGGCGCCATCGTTGAAGCAAAGTCCCGGCATTACGAGAGCTTAATGAAGAAAGTTACCCAAGAGGCTGAGCTCAAACTTGCCACCACATAAATGGATCACGAGCAGGCCATGGTCTCTTTCTGGGAAGGGATTAAGCCTCCGCCATCATCTCCTTGCTACAAGCCCGCATTTAGATGGCCTATGAGGCCAAGGAGACAAGCCTCGTGTGCCCAGCTTGGCCGGTGGACTCTTGGGTGGCCAAACTGAAGGAGCTTGGTGGGAAAGCTGCGCCACTCCCTGTAGAAGCCGGTGAGTCTTCCAAATCAGCTGAGGTGGTGGATCAGGTTGGAGTCAAGAAGGATGCTGGAGCGGATGCTGGCGAGGATGCTGGGCAGGATGCTGGTAAACCAGAGAAGGTTGGAGAGGATGCCGCTGTGTGAGGGCATTTGAGTGGGCGATGATGGATATTGATGCTTAGGCCGGAGCCCACTTTTTTAAATTTGATGGTCGTGGTTCCTTGAACAATTTACTTTTCTTGTCTGTTAAACAATTTTAATTTCCTGCATGTAGATAATATGATGGCCAAAGGTGGAGGGATCCTGAGTTTCAGGACGAAGCCCTTGGTCATCAGTTAGTATGGTTTATTTTGAACACTTTTAACAATTGAAGGTGGAGGTATCTTGGGTTCCAAGACGAAACCTTCATTTGTTAAGTAAATATGCTAGAAAACTAATCATGCTTTTGGTGGATGGGTCTCGGTTTGAGAAGAAGCCAAAAGCATAGTCTTTTGCTATGTTAATAATATAACCGTTTTTTGACTTTATCCCTTTTATTACATGAATTTTACTTATGAAAATTGTTTTGTTTGAGAACTCTTGGAAATATTATGGGAAGGTCATCTGAGAATATCCTGATAAGTATCTTAAGAGATATCCTGGTCAGGATATCATCATATAACTTAGAAAATTTAAGTCTTTTGAGAAAAGGAGAGATCATACCAAAGGCTCTTGGAAAGTCAAATCTAATCTTCCACCTTAGGAATGTCCCCAGTGTACAGCTATAATCTTGGATCCAACCTTCGAATAGTATAATATATGTCCCCTGTATGTGACACAGAAATGTAAATGTATTCATGCTCTGGCTTGAATAAATTCCAAACACCTCGAGGCAAAAACCTCACTATCCTGAAATGAATCTTTAACATACTGGGGTAAACCCTTAATATCCTGGGGATAAACCCTGAGTTTCATGCGCTACAGGCGAGAGTGTATAAACTCCAAGTCTTAGAAAGGTGAAAACCTTTAAACCTTAGAGAGTATGAAAATACCCTTTCGTGAGAGAGGGTGATCAATCCTCATATACCTTTAGGATCCAGGATATAGCCAACAGTAACGAAATTGTCAGCCACTTTTACATGAACTGGTCCCGCTACCTTGAACTATACCTAGATAACTTGCGCTCCAGGCGAGGTGTTTAAACCCAATTCGAAAGAAAGGTGAATACCTTTAAACCTTTGAAGGGATTGAGATCCCTTAAACTTGAGAGAGGGGGCCAGTCCTCTAGTCTTTCGATTCGTCCCGAGTGCAAATCCTGGAGCTATATCCTAGAGCATATGCTGCAAAACAACTACAAACTAAGGTGGGTGTTAGCCTGGCTAACACCCCTCCGATGCTTAAGTTAGTATTGGGTTCAAGATAATGCGTAAATATATTTAAAAGAGATAGAGTACGTACCATTAGGATAGAAATTAAATTCTATTCTTACTTGAAATAGAGTTTTAAGTGTATTGCATTCTAGGATCTTGGTAGCATATCCCCTTTCATATCCTTGAGTCTATATGCTCCTTTCCCTGCTTCTGATTCAACCTCGTATGGTCCTTCCCATTTTGGAGCTAGCTTTCCATCGGCAAGATTAGCAGTATTCTGAAAAGCCTTTCTTAACACCCAATCACCAACTCGAAATCTTCTAGTCCTTATATTCTTGTTATATGCCCTGGATATTCTTTGTTGATACGCTGCCATCCTTAACTTTGCTGCATCCCTTTTTTCATCTATAGTATCCAAATCTTGACATAAATCCTCAGGATTTCGTTCAGGATCCTGTAAGACAGATCTCGCAGTAGGTATCGTCATTTCCGTTGGAATCATTGCTTCTGCTCCAAATACCAGGGAAAATGGGGTCTGGCCTGTGGCATTCTTTACCGTCGTTCTGTCAGCCCACAAAACAAAGGGTAATTCTTCTGCCCATCTTCCCTTCTTGGCCCCTAATCTTTTCTTCAAGTTGTTGACGATTATCTTGTTTGAGGATTCTGCTTGTCCATTCGCTTGAGGATGTACTGGAGTAGACGTGATCATTTTGATTCCCCAATTCTTGCAAAAGTCAGCAGTCCTCTTGCTTATAAACTGGGACCCATTATCACAGATGATTTCAGCTGGTACCCCAAACCTGGTCAGGATATTCCTCTTTATGAACGATACCACTTCTTGGTCCCTAACTTAGACTTTTCCTCCCGGAGCTTTCGGTAACTTTCCTACTATATCCATCCCCCACTTCATGAACGGCCAAGGGGATGCTATAGGATATAGTGGTTCAGCTGGTTGGTGTAGTATGTTACTGTTTTGGTCAAAAATCACACAAGGATAATGCAACCAAACTTTATGTAAATGGGGTATGATGCTTGGTTTGTAGAAAAAGTAAAGGATCACTTCAATGTGAAATATGCAAAGACACAATGATTTATACGAGGAAAAAGCCCTTGATCAATGTATGATCTCCGGCATAAAAAACCTCGGGTGATGGCAACTACCGATCACCAAACTTCAATATAAGAAAAATAGTTATAACTTTGGATGATAATGAGCTGAGTACAAGGATCACTATAGTTTCGAGTGTCTAAGCGTGTGAGAGTTGTGTTGCGTCTTCTTCCGAATGAGGAAGAGTGTTATATATACAAGTGTAGGTGACCTATTTTAGGAAAAAAGACTAATAATCAGCTCATTACCCCTTTAGAAATAAAAGTAAATCTAGCCTAAATTATCGCCCTTAAATCATGCCAAGTTTCCATATCCTTCACAACGTCCATCTCCGATTAAGCACATGCCATAGTTGTAAAGACGTGTCCTTTAATTGTGATGCTTAAGAGCGGATCCTGCTAGATGTCCTGCAAAACAACATTAAATTCAACGAAAGCAACTGTTAGCATGAGGATCCTATGATGGTCCGTGATCCTGATCCTGGAACTCTGCTGAGGATCACTATCTGCCAAAGAAACAAGGATCACTGGTTAGGATCACATGTGAGGATCATGTATTGTAAAAATCCAGCCCTAACAATTGCCCCCAAAATATAAGGAGTGATTTTGTAAATAAATGAGTTATATTTTGTTCTGATCTTATCTTCAACGGACAACTCGGGTAACTAGCCATTATAACCGGACTAGCCGTTGCGATCATTACGTCACTGAAGTGACATCCCTGCAAATCATGATTATAAATAGGAGATAGGGTAAGGATCGATTTGCATTTAAATTCAGGATATACTCCCTTTATAATCTCCACCGAAGATTGATCAGGTATTCTCTTTCTTTCTTCCTTTTCCTGCTCTGTTTTTTTCTGCTCTTGCTCTGTTTTTGTTTCGCCACAAGTATGTTGCTCCGAAATTCTCCCCATAAGGATCACGAGAAGAGTAGTCCCCTGAAAAGCCAAGGGATCATTAAGGACTCTCCTACGGAGAGATGCTGTTTTTCCGATGCTCATGTAGATAGGATTCGTCATTGCTTTCCGGCGGATGCTGTTTTCAAATCCTTCACATCCACTGCTTTGAGTGACTTTGTTTCAGACGCCTGGGTGGTCTTTCCTGCAACTCCGTTTACCATAGGATATTCGTATCTTTTTCCGGCCTTCACCCAATCTTTCTTTTCTTTGACCGGCATATCTTATATCCAAGCTATGCCGATGATCTGGAGGGTCTTGTATACCTTCGAGAGGATCATCGAGCAGGAGGGGATTGATTTAGGGATGGCAGAGCTGGCCGAGCTTTATGATCTTACCACGTTTGGTTCTCATCGATACTTGCTGAAACGGAAGGCCGGGGAGGATCACCCTGTTTTAAAGGTTACCAAAAATGATACAAACTGGAAGCGTCGTTTCTTCTTTGTGAGGAGGGATACCCTCCCTAATGGGAAGGATCTGCCCAAGGAGTGGGCCACCCATGGTAGGATATAGGATCCTGGAAGGATCACCATCAGACTTGTCTCTTATGATGAGGATGACTAATGTCTTTCTTTGTTTTTTGTTTATTGTGCAGCTATCTCCATTGCTCATCTCAAGTTAACCCCTGCTGCCAGAGAGAGGGTCTTAGCTTTCAAGAAGCTTGATCCTGAAATCAGAAGTTTTCAAGTCACCGTCCAAGATTCACAAGAAGTATCCTCCGCATCTGCCACTATGTCAAGTAAGTATCCTTATTAAAAATAAGTTATATGTAAGACTGTTTAGTTAGTAAGGGAACTTATCTTGTTTTGATTGTGTAGGCGCTGGGAAACCTGCTAAGTCTGCCAAGTCTGCCTCCAAGTTCGGGATTGATGAACTTGCCAATGTCAAGTCTTCAAGAAAGAAGACTTCTGTTGCCAGTCCCTCTGCTTCGGCCCCTAAAGCACCTGTTAGGGGTAAGGGGAAGAAGAGAAAGACTTCTGAGGATCTCCAAGGATTTCCCCTGATCCGCCAACAGTTTCTCGACTATGTCAATGAGGTAAAGATCATTGCCCCTGTTGGTTATCCTTCTCGAGTATCCTGCTTGTGTATTCTGCCTGTATATCCTGCTTCTTTGAGGATCACCTGATCCTGAACTTACCTTTTTTTCTCTTTTGCAGTAACTTGCTGAGATTGAGACCTACCTTGGCCATGTCGAGGATCAGGAAAGCCAAATCGCCGACCTCCAACAAATGGGCGTGTTAAAGGATCTCAAGATAGCCGATCTTGAGAAGGAACTCCGGGCTACAAAGGATGAGGCTGCTCAAAGGCTGATTGACATGGATGGCGAGAAGCAGGAGATCATCCAGGATGCCAAGGTCTCTGCCGCAACTGCTATGTACAAGATACAACTACAAATGGCTGCGGAGGCTCAGGATCCTGCGTTTGACAAAAGCTCATGGGACGTGGAGGGTTGGAAGGCAAGATTGGCAGAGCTAGAGGATGAGGACGAAGCAGAGGAGATCCCAATGCTGGAGGGCGGTGATGCTGACAAGGATCAGGGTGGAGAAGCTGGTGGTGATGGAGCAGTAAAGGTGTGAGCTGCTGGATTGGGCGATGATGGATATTTCGAGACTAGGCCGGAGCCCAATTTTTTGAGTTTGGTAGTGGTTTGTTTGTGGTTGTTGATGTTTGAAACAATTATGGTTTGTAACTTGAACAATAGTTTTTAGGGTTAAGGATCATGGATCCTTTGGACAATAGGTAGGATTACAAAAGGTGGAGGGATCCTCTGTTTGGGGGATGAAGCCTTTGTGATCCTGCCGCCTTTAATTTCCTGCACCTGCTAAGACCGCATAGACAATGGACACCCTTTGCCAACCCATGTGGACGGGCCACGTTTTGCTGGTAGAAATGTGGGTTGGCAATTTTGACAACTTTTTGAAAGGGTTTAAGATCCTTTTGTTAATAATATAACTCTAATCTTTCTGGCTTATCTCGTGTTGTTATCCTTTATTTATCTTCTTATTTCCCAGTTTTTAGAAACATATTTGTTAGAGTAACAAGAGTTGAGCAAACCATGTTTAATAAATTTAGGATATGATCCTAGATCAAATATCCTATCATTGAAAATTTTCAAGGATCATAGTTTTAGTTGTCAAAGTGTAGGGGTTGTTTAGTATAATCAAAATAGTCAAGGATCATACCTGAGGATCCAAGTTAGGATCCTAACCTTTAATCAAGATAACCATAAGTGAAATTTTAATGGATGATAAGGATTAAGGATCCTTATTTGTTTAACTTCGAGAACCTGAAAAATGGAACATATCTTGGGACTAAGCCAATGTAAAAGATAAATTAGTAGCTGGGGACATGCCCAAAGGATAACTGGGGATGATCCCAAAGGATCACTGGGGACAAGCCCAAAGGATAACTGGGGACAAGCCCGAAGGATAACTGGGGACAAGCCCAAAGGATCGTATGTAAACTGGAGTATGGCCCTTACTGGCGACTATCCAAACTTAGTGACATGAAAATGTCAAAACCTTAGCTAACGTGAAAACGTTAGAAACCTTATGAACGGATGTATGGTACGTCTACCATTATACGTAGGATCCTGGGTATAGCCAGTACGATGAGGTTGTCAGCCCCGGAAGTGGGTACTGGTCCCAAAGACGTGAACTATATCAGGATCATCGTGCGCTGCTGGCGGAAACTGGGGATAATCCCAAGGATAACTGGGGTTGGACCCAAGGATCTGCGTTGCTTTTGAAGATCTTTGACGATATGCTGTAGATACCTGAACTATCATAACTCAAATGGTTCGTGAGAAGAGGATGAAGGATACAGGATCCTTATCCTTTGGTAAAAAGTAAGGAAATGTAATAGTTTTAAGATAAGGACATTACCAGAGTAAGGATCACTGACATCACCGGGATCCTTTGAGGATACTTCAATGTAAGGATCACATGTTTGAAGGATCACGTTCACATAAAGTATCTCTTTAAGTGAACAGCATTCCAGGCTCTTGGTAATAAGTTTCCTTCCATGGTTAGCAATCTGTATGCCCCCTTTCCTGCTTCAGCCTCAATCAAGTAAGGGCCTTCCCACTTTGGTGCTAACTTTCCGTCAGCAGGATTAATAGTGTTTTGGAATGTTTTTCTCAACACCATATCTCCGACTTGGAACTTCCTTATCCTAACATTTTTGTTGTAAGCACCAGCCATTCTTTGTTGGATCCTAGCTTCTTCTTCTTCAGATTGTTGATGATGATCTTGTTGGATGATTCTGCTTGGCCATTGGCTTGTGGATGAACTGGTGTTGATGTTATCATCTTGATTCCCCAACTGTCACAAAAGTTAGTAGTTCTGCTCCCAATGAATTGGGAACCATTATCACATACAATTTCAGAGGGAATGCCAAATCTAGTTATAATGTTTCTTTTGATAAAGGATATAACTTCTTTTTCTCTGACTTGAGCAAAAGCTTCAGCTTCTATCCACTTAGAGAAGTAGTCAGTCATGGCAAGCATAAATACTTTTCCACCAGGTGCTTTAGGGAGCTTGCCAACTATATCCATCCCCCATCTCATGAATGGCCAAGAGGATGGTATGGGGTGTAGCAATTCAGCTGGTTGATGAAGGATATTGCTGTGTCTTTGACAAGGATCACATTTCCTAGCATATTCTACAGCATCCCTTTTCATGGTTGGCCAGTAGTATCTTGTTCTAAGGATCCTTGAGAACAATGCCCTGCCCCCAGTGTGGTTTCCACAATCTCCTTCATGGAAGTCTCTCAACACTTCTTCAATTTCAGGATCCTCGATACATTTCAAATATGGTCCTGCAAGAGATCGTTTATATAGCACATTATTTAAGATTGTGAAT